>NW_028317808.1:8965000-9077500 GCF_062004578.1 Staurois parvus
CACCGAATCGCGGTACAGCGTGCTCCCAGGAAGTGTGCACAGGTTGAAATGGCGGGCACCGTTTATGAACGGCAACCCGCCCCTTCACTGCTCCTGTCCGGCTGTTTATAAACATAGGCCAGACGAGAAGTGGTTAACTGACAATTGCGCAATCATACAATGCTGCACATAAGTTAAATGTATATCCTTTTTTATCCACAGAGATTTCTTTTGGTGGTGTTTGATCACCTCTGCGTTTTTTATTTTTTGCGCTATAATTTTTTACAATTTTGAAAAAAACAAAAACAATATTTTTGACTTTTCGCTATTAAACATGTCCAATAAAAAAATTTTAAAAATCTAATTTCGTCATAAATTTAGGCCAAAATGTATTCTGCTACATGTCTTTGCTGAAAGAAATCCCAATACGTGTAAATTAATTGGTTTATGTGAAAGTTATAGCATCTACAACTGGCGGTATATATATACTGGAATTTTTTTTTTATACCAGTAATGTCGGCAATCAGCAACTTATAGCGGGACTGCGGAGACATTCTGACACTGGGTGGGAACTGACTGCCACTGACATCCCCAGTGACACTAATACAGTGATTAGTGCTTATAATAAAGCACTGCCAATGTACTAGCGACACTGGTCAGGAAGGGGTTAACTTTTGGATGATCAAAGGGATAACTGTGTGCTCTGTGTGTTTTACTATGTGTGCTGTTTTACCTTGAAGACATGTTTTACCTTGAAGACATGCTGTTTTGTATTTCTCTGCTGTGCAGAGAAATACAAAGCAGCATGTCCTTGCTGGCAGGAGAGAGACCTGTGTTTTTTACACAGATCTCTCCCCTGTCAGCTTTGTACGGCGATCACCGGGTGCTGGCATGGAATGTCCAGCTGGGACCCGGTGATTGACATCTGTAGCCACCAATGGCGGTGTACATAGGGCGAGGCACGCGCTCCCTACCCGGAAATGCAAATCATGTATATATACATGAGTTTGTGCAGTCCTGCCGCCCTGTAGCAGTATTTCTGCTATAGGGTGGCAGGCAAGCAGATAAAAAAAATATCTGTGCCTAGTCACTATATACACTGCACACATATTACAGTCCTTGTACCCACAAAATAATCCTATGTACTGTACCTCAACTGACAGCCTCACAGACACAAATAAACTATAGGACAAAGGATCCTTTTTTAAAAAATAAACATGTCTATTGCATATGCTTTCATGCACACAAAAAGGACTGACTGAGCCGACCTGAAAGGGGAACTTCATTAAAACCAGCAACTGTTGGGACAATGAACACCTTGCTCAGGACTATGTAATGTACAACATAATGTATAGAGTGCAGGGGTCAGGATAAGTAACAGTTCCCCCTTACGTCAATTTCCCTAGCATTTCCCTATACTTCAGGGTTCAATTACATCAGAGTCTCCCCTTATGTCAGCGTGCCCCCTTACATCAGAGTTCCCCTTTACATTAGAGTCTACAGGGTTCTCATTTACAGTGCAAGGGGGAACTCTGTGGACCCTGATGTAAAAGGTAACACTGTGGACTCTGATGTAATGAAGAACTCTGTGGCGTTTGATGTAAAGGAGAACTCTGAGGACTCTGATGTAAAGGGGAATGCTGTGGATGCTAGTGTAAAGGGAATTTCTGACGTAAGTGGGTCTCTGGTCACCAGAGCCCCCCTTACATAAGAGTCCCCATAGTCCCCCCGTATATCAGAGTTCATTGAGCTCCCCTTTACAACAGTATCTGCATTGTAAGGGGGAACTCTGTGGATCCTGATGTAAAGGGGGACACTGTGGTCCCTGATGTAAAGGGAAATGCTGCAGACTCTGGTCCTTACAGGATGTCTTCAACTTACAAGCTGACCTTAATGCACTGTTTAATTGGGCAACTATGTGGCAAATGAGTGTTGATAAATGTAAGGTTCTGCACTTGGAGGATAAGAATATGCATGCATCATACATACTAGGGGGGGTACAACTGGGGGAATCAATGGTGGAGAAGGATCTGGGAGTTCTGGTAGATCACAAGCTTAATAATGGCATGTAATGCCAAGCTGTGGTTCCTAAAGTGAGCAAAATCCTCTCTGGTATTAAAAGAGGTATAGACTCCAGAAAGAGAGAGATATCATATTACCCCTGTACAAATCATTAGGAAAGTCTCATCTGGAATATGCAGTTCAGTTTTGGGCACCAACTCACAAATAGAACATTGGGGAACTGGAGAAAGTACAGAGAAGGGCAACCAAACTGATAAGAGGCATGGAGGAGCTCAGCTATGAGGAAAGATTAGAGGAACTGAATGTATTCTCTCTTGAGAAGAGGAGATTAAGGGGGGATATGATCAACATGTATAAATACATCAGTGGTTCATATAGTGAACTCGGTGTAGAGCTATTCACCCTGAGGTCATCACAGAGGAAAAGGGGGCACTCTTTACATCTGGAGGAAAAGAAATTTAATCTCCAAACACGGAAAGGTTTCTTCACAGTGAGAGCTGTGAAAATGTGGAATAGATTCCCTTAAGAGTTGGTTCTGGCCAGCTCAGTAGATTGCTTCAAAAAAGGCCTGGATTCTTTCTTAGATACACAAAATATAACTGGACACTAACAATTATAGGTAAAGTTGATCCAGGGAATATCCGATTGCCTCTCGGGGGATCAGGAAGGAATTTTTTTCACAGCAGGAGCAAATTGGATCATGCTTTGCTGGGTTTTTTTGCCTTCCTCTGGATCAACTGTGGGTATAGGATTATAAAAAAAACTTTTATGGTTGAACTGGATGGACTTTTGTCTTTTTTCAGCCAGACTAACTATGTATCTATGTAAAGGGGAACTCTGATGTAATATGGGCTCTGGTCACCAGAGCCCCCCCCCCCCTTACATCAGAGTCCACAGAGTTCCCCTTTACATTATGGTGTGTAGCATTCCCCTTTACATCAGAGTTCGCCCTTGCACTGTAAGGGGGCATCCTGCAAACTCTGATGTAAAGGGGAACTTTGAGGACTCTGATATAAGGGGGAATGCCAGGAACTCTTATGTGGAGGGGGGGGACTCTGGTGACCATAATCCACAGACCACATTCTGTAGAGTGAATATACTAAGGTAAGGGGAGGTTACTGATATGAGGAGGAATCTTTACATCAGTGACCCCTCTCTTAGTGTATTCACTCCTCCCATACATTAATGACCCCCCCCCCCCACCACCACCACACAGACTGTGTGGCCTGGCTAGAGCTGTCACTGACCTCCTTTATAATGCTCGCTTGGGTGCAGGGCAGGCTTAGTCAGACAGTCCTCTGACTCGGTGGCTCCTCTGCTTTGAATGGATCCTCTTCTCTCCAGTCCTCCCGTACCAGTAGCGCTCCCACTCCTGACATCCCCCTCAATTCCTTTCTCCTTAACTTAGTAAAAGGCATCAAGCACTGCTATGATGTTACTGCGTGCCCATCCAAGCACGTCCGGCCAAAGGCCATGTTTTTGTATGACCTTCCCCAACATTTACAGACAGTGTAAAAACTGGCCAATTGTATGGACATTTGGCAACCCTGCATTATGATGAAGTAAACCTTTATTGGATTCAACATCTGTGTCTTATTTGAAATCAAACATTAGAGCTTGTGCAGATCCATTCATGGACAATGTTTGTGACGGGGAAACCCAAATCTCATGGGTTTCAGTAACATTTTGACTGCTAAAGCCAGATCAAAAACTAGATGTACTATTTATTGTACAAGCATGTAGTTAGACCTTCATGCAGGGAGAGCATAGTGTTGGATTCAAAAAGTAGTGCTCTAACTGGCTTGGAATTCTAATACAATTTATATGTCCTAAGTTGGGTGGGAACTTTCTAACTGCTTTAAAGTTTCATTCTGGTTTCTGGAGTACGTTGAAATGGAAATGGACATTCACATAGGTATGCTACTTCCAGAGACTCTTTGGGGGAACAGGTCTTCAAAGGCCATGAGAGCAATGTTCCCAGCTAGAGATGTAAATAGCATTCTAACAAGAAATACTGTTACAAAATAGCACTTCTAATAACAAATTATACATTCAATATGTCTGCTTAACACCTTCCCGCCCGGGCCTATAGCAGATTGACGGCCAGGTGGGACACTCCTCGTTGTAACTGGGCATCATTTGACATCCTGTCGAAAGGAGCTGCTCACGAGGCTGTGGGGCTGCTCAGCGGCACGATCTGTCCCCGGCTCTGTCCACGGGACACAGCCAATGACATATCACTACACCGACCCATTGCCAGTGCCTTGTGACCACTGTGACCAATCACAGCTATCACATGTCAATTGTATACAAAGGATGGCTTCCTGTCATGCAATCCATTGTATACAATTGTGCTGTTAGCTTTGATTGGTCAAAGCAGTTACATGGTACAGGCAGGACAAATCACAGCCCATCTGTATCATGTGATGAGCTTTGCCCAATCACAGCTAATCACAACAAAAGACTGAATGAATCAGTTTCATTCAGTAATAATGATGAAATACATTGGTATTAGCAATCATAATGTATACAAAAAAAAAACCTGATCACTTGCCCAGAGTAGTTCAATGTTACTATGGTAACATTGTATTGCTTTGGTCACAGTGTGCTGAAAAAAAAATAGTACAAAAAAGAAAACATATAGTAATAAAAAATAGAAAAATTTGAAAAACAAAATGTAGTTATTATTATTTTTTTTACATACTGTTACCAGTCAGTGTCCCTGATCACCGCCACACCAGTTATATAATAACGCTGTACTGGACTGGTGACCAATATGTTAAAAAAAAAAAAAACAATTGTGATTTTTTTTTCATTTCAACATTTTCAAAAAAATTGTCGCAAAAAATTACAACCTCCAAAAAACTCACCATGCCTCTTACTAAATACCTTGGACTGTCTATTTTCCAAAAATGGGTAATTTGGGGGGTATTTGTACAATCCTGGGATTTTTGGGCATCAAGAAATGAGATGGGCCATCAGTACATCAGGATTGCTCAATTGTCAGATATATATACCTTGAATTGTTGACTCTATAACTTTCCTACAGACTAAGTAATATACACGAATTTGGGGCATTTTCACCAAAGAAATGTAGCAGAATACATTTTTACCTAAATTTATGAATAAATGTTATTTATTTGCTAAATTTTATAACAGAAATGAAGAAAAATGTGGGGTTTTTTTTCAAAAGTTTCAGGTTTTTCTTGTTTATTTAGCAAAAAATAAAAAACACACTAGTAATTAAATAGCACCAGCAGAAAGCTCTAGTTGTGTGAAAAAAATGCAAAACATTTTTTATGGGTACAGCGTTGCATGACCGCACAACTGTCATTCAAGGTGTGACAACACTAAAAGCTGAACACTGGCCTGGGCAGGAAGGGGGTAAAAGTGCCCGCTATTGAAGTGGTTAAAGTGTTACTAAACCCACAACAGTAAAATGAGTCTGTATATGCAGTAAAGCATGCTTGTTGTACTCACAGTGGAACCTAAGGGGTTAATCCTCTACATTATGTAAAAAGGCTGTTTGATCCTGTCTTCTCTGAGCCTCCTCTTGTTGAAATGCCCACCTGATACAGACTGAATCTGTAGTCACATGTACATGCTCAGTTTGGTGTGTATTGCTAGAGAGGTTTTTTTTTTCTTGGGAGAGTGCATTTGATCAGTACAGGGCCAATCAGCACTTTCACATCCTCCTAGAGCAGAAAAAAACTCCTCCTACAAGCTTTAACCAGTGCTCTGCTGGACACTGATAGACGTCATAAGGCTGCTCTAGCTGCTGACGAGAAAAGGTATCTCCTGATAAGACATATCTTGTGAAGACACTCTGCACATGCTCAAATTGGTGTGTATTGCTAGAGAGGTTTTTTATTTTTTTTCTCGGAAGAGTGCATGTGATCATCACAGGGACAATCAGCACTGTCCAGACAGAGGTCAGGGGTCCTGAATCCTCCTAGAGCAAAATGAAAACTCCTCCTACAAGCTTTAACATGTGCTGTGCTGGACACTGATAGAAGTCCCAAGACTGCTCTAACTGCTGACAAATAAAGGTATTTAGCAGTTTATATTTACTAAAATAATTGCATTTCCATGTTGTGTGTACTGTGGGAGACCGGATATAGTGAATGCAGGGTCCTGGGTTTAGTAACACTTTAATCAAAACTAAATTTTTGATAGATAAAACAGCTGTTCCATTTTCCATCACAGTTTGTGAATTAAATATCCTGTGAGTATGTAATGTTCTTGTTCGTGTGGCATCAATGCGCGATAGTATGCACCCTTACATTAGTAAATCAAGCTTATTGATTTACATTGTGTGTAGGAGCAGTCATGCAGAATCTTTCTATAGCACTGCAAACCAGATAGCATTGCCTTCATATACAGTCATGGCCGAAATTGTTGGCACCCTTGATATTTTTCCTGAAAATCATGTATTTCTCACGAAACGTATTGCATTAACACATGTTTTGCTATACACATGTTTATTCCCTTTGTGTGTATTGGGACAAAACAAAAAAAGGGAGGAAAGAAAGCAAATTCGACATAATGTCACACAAACCTCCAAAAATGGGCTGGACAAAAGTATTGGCACCCTTTCACAACTGCGGATAAATAAGAATGTTACAAGCATGTGATGCTCCTGTAAACTCACCTGGGGCAAGTAACAGGTGTGGGCAATATAGAAATCACACCTGAAAGCAGATAAAAAGGAGAGACGTTCACTTAACCTTTGCATTGTGTGTCTGTCTGTGCCACACTAAGCATGGACAACAGAAAGAGGAGACGAGAACTGTCTGAGGACCTGAGAACCAAAATTGTGGCAAAATATCAACAATCTCAAGGTTACAAGTCCATCTCCAGAGAACTAGATTTGCCTTTGTCCACAGTGCGCAACATTATCAAGAAGTTTGCAACCCATGGCACTGTAGCTAATCTCCCTGGTCGTGGACGGATGAGGAAAATTGATGAAAGATTGCAACGCAGAATAGTCCGGATGGTGGATAAGCAGCCCCAAACATGTTCCAAAGACATTCAAGCTGTCCTGCAGGCTCAGGGAGCATCAGTGTCAGCGCGAACTATCCGTCGACATTTAAATGAAATGAAACGCTATGGCAGGAGACCCAGGAGGACCCCACTGCTGACACAGAGACATAAAAAAGCAAGACTACAGTTTGCCAAAATGTACTTGAGTAAGCCAAAAGCCTTCTGGGAAAACGTCTTGTGGACAGATGAGACCAAGATTGAGCTTTTCGGTAAAGCACATCATTCTACTGTTTACCGAAAACGGAATGAGGCCTACAAAGAACAAAACACAGTACCTACGGTAAAATATGGTGGAGGTTCAATGATGTTTTGGGGTTGTTTTGCTGCCTCTGGCACTGGGTGCCTTGACTGTGTGCAAGGCATCATGAAATCTGAGGATTACCAAAGGATTTTGGGTCGCACTGTAGGGCCCAGTGTCAGAAAGCTGGGTTTGCGTCCAAGATCCTGGGTCTTCCAGCAGGACAATGACCCCAAACATACGTCAAAAAGCACTCAGAAATGGATGGCAAAGAAGCGCTGGAGAGTTCTGAAGTGGCCAGCAATGAGCCCAGATCTAAATCCCATTGAACACCTGTGGAGAGATCTTAAAATTGCTGTTGGGAAAAGGTGTCCTTCCAATAAGAGAGACCTGGAGCTGTTTGCAAAGGAAGAGTGGTCCAAAATTCCGGGTGAGAGGTGTCAGAAGCTTATTGATGGTTATAGGAAGCGACTGATTTCAGTTATGTTTTCCAAAGGGTGTGCAACCAAATATTAAGTTAAGGGTGCCAATACTTTTGTCCAGCCCATTTTTGGGGTTTTGTGTGACATTATGTCATATTTGCTTTTCTGCCTCTGTTTTATATTTGTTCCAATACATACAAAGGGAATAAACATGTGTATAGCAAAACATGTGTTAATGCAATACCTTTTTTGTGTGAAATACTTGATTTTCAGGAAAAATATCAAGGGTGCCAACAATTTCGGCCATGACTGTATGTAATGGAGAAAAATGGCTATATATGGTATACAAACTATATACTGCATATAGAAACACGTACATTAGTGCATATTGGGAAGATTATTTACATCAAGCTGGTTCCTTTTACACTTATCTTAAAACTATAGAAATGACTGTACCTTCCCTACAAATCAGCTGTACATATTGCTTATATAAAAGCCTCCTTATTTTTCTTCTTGGGCAAGTAAGCAGCTAGGCTGCAATCCAGAATCCCTGCAGTTTTGATAAGATAAAAAAAACATGAAAGTAATTGAAGCCAGAGTAGAAAGAGTCCTTTATTTGCTTATCTCTTTTTAGAGTATTCACTATTTCATAGCCCATAGCCTTACTAGTGTGAGTGCAGCATCCCAGTTAATCTTTTGGAACTTTGCAGAAAGAGCAACTACTGTACACATGGATCTAAAAATTACAAAGCCCAATTTATAACTCCAATGTTACTTTCACACAGGGGCGGACTGACCATTTGGAAACTCGGGCACTGCCCGAGGGCCCAGGGTCAGTAGGGGGCCCCATGAGATGACCCTGGTACCTTTTTCATAGGCTATTTTTGAGTTTGAGCAAGGACACAGGGGCCCCATGATCCCCTATTGCCCGGGGGCCGCATGAGTTGTCAGTCTGCCCCTGCTTTCACACAAGGTCCTAGATTTTTTTTCCTGGGGTGTTTAGCCTTGAAAAACTATTGTTGTGAATTGTGGATGTGACAAAATTATGCAGTGGGAGGTTCTTACAATGTGAGACTAATAACTGCATGCAGGGTAAAATATGCCACAGTCCTTGTATCCAAAAATATATTCTTTATGTACTGTGCTACATGCAAGTTGCTTAAATGACACATACAAATCTTAGCACAATCATTTGTAGAAAATTAAACACTTCTGTTACATATGCTTTTCTGCAAACATCCTACCTTATCCACTTGCCCTCCATAGGATTTACTCCCCTTCCTGACCAGGCCATTTTTTGCGATATGGCACTGCGTTACTTTATCGGACAATTTCACGGTCATGCAAATCTGTACCCAAATGAAATTTACGTCCTTTTTTCCCACAAATAGAGTTTTTTTCTGTGGTATTTGATCGCCTTTGCGTTTTTTATTTTTTGTGCTATAAACAAAAAAAGACAGACAAATTTGAAAAAAAAACCTATATTTTTTACTTTTTGCTATTAAACATGTCCAGTGAAAAAATAAAAAAAATCAAATTTCCGGGGGGAGTGGTCTGACCATGGCGGCGTGAAAACACTCATCCCGGAGCTCTGCGTGGACTGGGACAGATAACCTGACAGTAAAGCCTCACCGCCCAGCCGCTTTCTCATGCCAGGGGATCGGAAGCACCAGCAGACCACTAGGAACGTTAGAGGAGGTGACATCACTTATTATTTTCTCCGCCAGCTCCCTGCATCCCCTCCCGTGACCTCCTCTAAGATGGTGCTGCCGCGGCCCAGCTCTACGGGATCGGCTTCAGCGCTAAGAAGCCCCCACACTCTGTAGGTTCCTCCTCTGCTGCGGGTGTAACCACAAACCCCTGTTCGGTCTCCCTGATCCTGTCTCTGGCTCTCCCACAGGAGAACTCTCAATCAAAGTCCAGTCAGAATGGGGGACTGGACACCTGCATGGAAGGAACTATCAGAGACCATATGGAGGAATTCCCAACCAAACAGGATTTACAGGCTATGGCCACTTCCATCGTTAATGCCCTCTCCCATGAATTACATGACCTCAGCCAGCAGGTTGACACCGTGGAGGGAAGGGTGGCGGATCTTGAAAGTTCCACCACTACCACCGATACCAGACTTGAAGCTGATTAACAGGCCTTTTGTCGCCATCTTATCAATATGCACCTTCGCCAGGATGGAGAAAACCATAATCGGCTGAACAATCTCCAGTTTCAGGGGATCCTTGAGGCCACAAGTGGGGCCAACCTACATGCTACCATGATAGCTATCCTCAAACAGCTTCTGGGAAAGCCCCCCACAGTGGAATTGGAACTGGACTGGGTGCATAGATTTTTGGGCCCCGTGCAACCCCTTTACTTCAGGGGGTATCTAACTCCCTCCCCCTGCCACGAGATGTCCTTTGCAGAGTACATTTCTATATGGTGAAAGAGGAAATTCTATGTAAGCCTGGACCACGGGTCCCATAGACATTTAGGGTGTGATCCATGTATACCCAGATATCTCCAGGCAGACACGGGCCATGTGGGAGGATGCTCCGACCCCTGCTGGAGGTGATACGGAAAGCAGACACGACATTCCGTTGGGGCCATCCTTTCCATCACATTGTCCACAAGCAGGGTACTGAATTCTTCCTGCGCTCTTCAGATCAATTGTCAGCACTTTTCGGTTTCCTTGACAAGCCGGCGATAGAGGTGCCTAACTGCCTAGACTTTTTATTGCAACCTGACACACCTGGTGCTTTCATGCCACAGCCCCAGAGGATCCGCTCCAGGGCTTCCAGCTGTGACACCATCAGGCAGCGTCCTCCGAGGCCTCTTCCTGTCTCCTCAGAAGACTAACCGACCTCATTACTGATCTGCGCCATGGCTTTGGCTTCAGGGAAAGAGGGTGGGGGTCCTTCCTCCCATACCTCTGATTCATTACTGACCCCATAGCAATTCTATGTCCAGCAAAACAGCTCCTGATCCCTAGGTTGGCCCCTATAATTACCTCCCCCTGTTGTCCCTCATTGCCATCTCTGGCATGAGGGGGGTAACTGGACACCTATTCAGAAATATCATTGAGGCCGTGGGTGGACCCCCTTTCCCCTCCCCTATTTTGTTTGTACTGCGCCCGGTTTGGTCCTCGGTCCTGGCTTACAGCAATGGAGCCCATCCGGCGGTCATTTCTATGTTATACCCATGTTTCATGTGTCTTTGTTTCATATTTTCTGATATAAGTTGTTTATGATGTCCGGTGCTAGTGTTCAGGCTCGGGCGGGGGGGTGTATTCGGCCTCCTGGCGCCCGGGTGGTGGACAGCCTGCTGCATCATCTGGGTCTGTTGCACCTGCTGGGCACTGGAGCGCCCCTCACCTCCCCTCCATTATTTGATAGACCAAGGGCTTATGGTCCTAGCGTTCTTTCGGCTGTGGTGGTGATGTGTCATTTCCATACTATTTTCTCCTATTCAATGACCCTATGTCCGTGCATCTCCCCTACCTTCTTTTTTCCCTATTTCCTTGGCTTCACCCATCCGTGACTGTTCTGTAATCCCGTAAGGACGGTTACCTGCCCTCTTCTAGGGACCCAAGATTTGATTTCTTATTGTAGACATCTCCTATACCTTCATACCCAACTCTCCTCCTCCCCTGCTGACCCCTGGCCCCTCTGTCCTCCCTCCCCCCACTTTTTTTTCTTCTCTTGTCTCCCTCTTTCCTTTCCTGGTTTTACCAGGTGGTATAGGGTTCCTTCAACCTTACACAAAATTTTTCTCCAGGTCTCAGACCTCTGCTGGAGATGCGGTTCCGATCGTGGTACGATCTTGCACATTTTTTGGACTTGCCCAAAGATCAGACCATTTTGGCAGGTAGTGACTAGCACCATCAGGGATCTGACAAGTGTAGATGTTACAAACAACCCAGCGGCATGTCTGTTGCACCATACTGATTGTCCTATTAAAATATATAAGGCCTCGCTGACAATTCAATTGCTAAATGCAGCGAAAGCTTGCATCCCCGTGTTGGAGGTCTGTGCACCCACTCACGAGGTCCCTTTGGTACTCCAAAGTTAATGAGCTAAGAGATATGGAGGACCTTACGGCCACTCTATACGACCATGGAGAGACCTTCCAAGACACTTGGAGACCGTGGCAATACTTTGTCTTTACTGATCCCTATCTTCAGGGTACCCCTCAGTATGTCTGAAATGCTCCATTCTGGTTTAGTGTAGTCCCCGGGTGGGAGAGATGTTCTGCCTTGTCCCTCCTTATTCTACTCAACTGGTCTTCTTCCCAGTCTTTAGTTCTGTCTCTCCTGTCTTTTTTTTGTTAATTCTTGACTGTGGTTTTTTCTTTCCTCTTGCTTCTGACCCTTTCTCTCTGCTCTCCCCTCACCCCCCCCCCCTTTTCTTTTTTATTCTTCCCTCCTTTTCCCCTACTCCCTGCCCTTTACTCTAGCCCATCTCCCCCCCCCCCCCATCCTAGCTCTACTCCCTGGTTCTCTATTTTATGTGTTGTTATTTATCAGATGTACCTTTCCTACATAGTGCCTGATTTTCCATCCTCCATTGTTTGGTCCTTGTACACTTTAGGTGACCCAGCTACTCTCTATGTTTGAGTATGATCCCTTGGTCCCTGCCCTCAGGTGCTCATTGGGAGGCTAGCTGCAGTTACATTTAATAATCTATTGTATCTCCACTGCTTATCAGTCCTGTATATCACTTTCTTCCATTTTTATGTTGTTTCTGTTCATTGCATAATGCATAATTTTAACAATTTACTATTGCTTACCCTTACTCTGGTTTATTAAGGGCCATTTATTTTTTATATTTCTGTATATATCGCACTGTGTAACCCTGGGCCATATAAAGAAATAAATAAAGGAATTAAAAAAAAAAAAAATCAAATTTCGTTATAAATTTAGGACAATATGTATTCTGCTACGTCTTTGTTTTTTTTATACTAATAATGGTGGTGATCAGCGACGTATAGTGGGACTGCAGCGGGCATTCTGACACTGGGGAGAACTGACTTGGTGTCATTGACATCCCCAGTGACAAAAATACAGTGATGACTGCTAATAAAAAGCGCTGACACTGTACTAATGGCACTGGGCAGGAAAGAGTTAACATGTGTGCTGTGTGCTGTTTTACTATGGGGGCTGTGCGTGTGTTTCACTGTAAGCACACTGCTTTGTATGGTTCTGCTATGCAGAGCCTTACAAAACAGTGTGCAGGAGCTGACAAGGGAGAGATCTGTATTGTTTACATGCAGGTCTCTCCCCCATCTGAAATCCTTGGAGATCGCCGGGTGCTGACGGGGAATCACCAGCCAGGACCTGGTGACTGACAGCCGAGGCCGCGATAGGCGGTGCACATAGGGCTACCCAAAACTGCGAAATCATGTTTATATACGTGATTATGCACACTCGTGCCGCCCTGTAACAGTAGTTCTGGTTGAAGAAGAACTTCATTAACATATTCAGTTACTACTTAGTAACCAGCAACTGTTGTGCAATATAAATAGTGCAGTGGTCAGTAGTATATAATGCACTTAGAGTAGGGCTTTTTTCAGAAGAAACTTGCTGACCTCAGTTCCATAACCTCTGGGTCAAGCCCTCTGCCCCCTGCTCACCGCTATCACTTGTAAACACAGAAGGTCAGCGTCTGTGTTTAAAAGTGACAACTTGTCTCCCAATGGTTCCCACAGATCTGATCCTTCTGATGAAGGTGCTTGGTGTGCAGTGCCAATGTTGACACCTCCACTGGATGATCTCCCTGCAAGTGAGAGAGGGGGAACAACCTACAGTTTGTAGGGAGGTAATAGAGCTGGCTGGGTGCTTCAGCTTAACACAGCAACAAAAGTAAGACATGAAGATAGTGGATCTTTTAAGGAGTAGGGAGAAGATGGGGGTAGTGAAGGGGGGTTGCATGCAGAGATCAGAGCTGTAAAGGGGTGAAAGTGAGATTTGAATGGGGGATGCAGAGGTAAGAGACTGTACTCTGCATTATGTGTGTTTCACACTCCTGAACTCTGCACTATGTACGTAGCGTATTCCTCAACTCTGTGTGTAATCCCCCAGCTCTGCACTCTGTAGTTTATATAGTTACATAGGTGTCCTTTTATCATGCAGCAGTAAATGACCGCTGCTCAGTTCTCTGACAGTTCTCTGAATGCCTCTGGGCTGGAGGATCAGGAAGGAATTTATTCCCCTGCAGGAGCAAAGTGGATCATGCTTTGCTGGGTTTTTGCCTTCCTCTGGATCAACTGTGGGTATAGGATTATAACTTTTTTTTATCGTTGAACTAGATGGATTTGTCTTTTTTGAGCCAGACTAACTATGTAACTATGAAAAAAGACACAAGTCCATCTAGTTCAACCATAAAAAGAAAACATTTATTTTTTATGTCCTATACCCACAGACAATCAGATATTCCCTGGATCAACTTTACCTATAAACGTTAGTATCCTGTTATATGGTGTGTATTTAGGAAATAATCCAGGCCTTTTTAAAACAATCTACTGAGCTGGCTAGAACCAACTCTTGAGGGAGTCTATTCCACATTTTCACAGCTCTCACTGTATAGAAACCATTCCGTATTTGGAGATTACATTTCTTTTCCTCCAGATGTAAAGAGTGCCCCCTTGTCCTCTGTCATGACCTTAAGGTGAATAACTCTATACCAAGTTTACTATATGAATCACTGATGTATTTATACATGTTGATCATATCCCCCTAATCTCCTTTTCTCAATAGAGAATAAATTCAGTTCCTCTAATCTTTCCTCATAGCTGATCTCCTCCATGCCTCTTATCAGTTTGCTTGCCCTTCACTGCACTTTCTCCAGTTCCTGATATTGTTTTTGTGAATTGGTGCCCAAAATTGAACTCTAGATGAGGTCTTACTAATGATTTGTACAGGAGGAAAATTATCTCTCTCTCTCTCTCTTTGGTCCATACCTCTTTTAAAACAAAAGAGGATTTCTCTCACCTTGGACACTGCAGCAAGCTATTATTAAGCTTATTATCTACCAGAACTCCCAGATCCTTCTCCACCATTGATTCCCCCAGTTGTAGCCCCCTAGTACGTATGATGCATGCATATTCTTAGCCCCCAAGTACATAATCTTACATTTATCAACATTAAACCTCATTTGCCACATAGTTCCCCAATTAACAGTGCATTGAGGTCGGCTTGTAAGCTTAAAATATTTTTCTCCAGCAAGAACTCATCTATGTGGTCTTTTATTACACTCTCCAGTATCTTCCCAACTATAGAAGTTAAACAAACAGGTCTATAGTTACTTGGTAAAGACTTTGATCCTTTTTTAAATATTGGCAACACATTGGCCTTACGCCAATCCAGTGGTACTATGCCAGTCATTAAGAAGTCCCTAAAAATTAGAAACAATGGCTTTGGAATGACAGAGCTCAACTCTTTCAGGACCTGTGGGTGTATGCCATCCGATCAAGGTGCCTTATTCACTTTTATTCTGTCTAAATATTTATGGACCGTATCAATTTTGAGCTATTGTGGATCATTTGGGGCTGTGTCAATACCATGCCCATTTTGAACATGAGCTTCTCCATTGTATACACAGAGCTGAAAAAGGTATTAAATAAATTTCCCTTCTCTTTGTCCCTAATCACCCACTCCATATTATTATGTAAAGGGTCTATATGCTGAGACCTGATCTTTTTACTATTAATACATTTGAAGGTTTTAGGGTGGTTTGTTCAGCTATCTTTTGCAATCTGTTGTCCATTTCCCATTTTTAGCGGTCTTGATTTCCTTTTTACATATACTGTTACATTCTTTGTAATATTTTAACGATGATAGCGTTCCTTCATTGTTATATTTTTTAAAAGCTCTTTTCTTTTTTATCATTTATAACTTTGGCAATAAGCCACATTGGTTTTATTTTTAGGCTTTTAAATTTGTTGCCCATGGAAATATATTTTGCAGTGTGTTTGCATACAATCTTTTTGAAGAACTCCCATTGCTGTTCAGTGTTCATCGATGACAATTTTCCCTCCCAGTCTGAGTCTTGGAGAGCAGCTTTCAACCTTGGAAAATTTGCTCTCTTAAATTTGAGCATTTTATCTTTCCTTTATGTGCTTGTTGTTTACAGATAACATTAAATTAAATCATGATATGGTCACTGCTGTCCAGATGTTCTTTTATATAAACATTAGTAATAAGCTCTGCATGGTTTGAGGTTACCAGGTCCAGCAGAGCATCATTCAAAGTTGGGGCCTGTATGAACTATACTAGGAAATTGTCTTGTCATAGGTTTATAAATGTTTGCTCTTTAACTGTTCCTGCAGTGCTATTACTCCAGTCAAATTCCGGGTAGTTAAAATCCCCCATTATTATCACTGTCCCAGCCTTTGCAACTCTGTGCAAGGAGCTGAGTCTCCACCTCCTCATCAACACTGGGTGGCCTATAACAAACTCCAATTACCAACTCTGTAATATACACACCCATGTGTAGTTCCACCCATAATGCTACAGCCTCATCACACTCTCCATCAACCAGGTCAACATAATGCACTCCTGGTATTTAATCCCCTTTAAGACTCTGTCGCTGTTAGTGAAATCGACCACACACATTATATGATGCAGTTTTGAGGGTGTGTGTGGGGGGGGGGGGGGTTTGGGGGCTTGTTGTTAAGTTCCTGCACTAGACCTGACTTAGAGTACAATGCTAAAGAGTATGTCATATACAGCCTAATCTATAAAGTGCAGTGATCAGAGGTGTGAAATACACAGCATAGTTTACGCAGTGAAGGGCTCAGGTGTTGGGATACATTAATGCACAAATACTGAGTGTAAGGGTCAGGAAAGCATACTGCACAAGTCAGTACAAATTCAAGGCACATTTCCACCCCAGTACCCCCCTTCAGTACAGATCTCCCTCAAGTGCATATTTCTCTCCAGTACAGATCTCCCCAGTATAGCTATCTTCCAATACAGGCCATCCCCAGTACAGATCTTCCCAGTACAGCTCTCCCCCAACACAGCCCATCCCTAGTACAGATCTCCCTACTATAGCTCCCCCCAGTGCAGCCCATCTCCAGTACAGCTCTCCCCCAATACATCCCATCCCCAGTACAGATTTCCCTAGTACAGCTCTCCCCCAATACAGCCCATTCCCAGTACAGATCTCCCTACTATAGCTCCCCCCAAGTGCAGCCCATCCCCAGTACAGATCTCTCCAGCACAGCTCTCCCCCAATACATCCCATCCCCAGTACAGATTTCTCCAGTACAGCTCTTCCCCAATACAGCCCATTCCCAGTACAGATCTACCTAGTATAGCTCTCCCCCAGTACAGCCCATCCCCAGTACAGATTTCCCAAGTACAGCTCTCCCCCAGTACAGCCCATCCCCAGTACAGATCTCCCTAGTATATCTCTCCGCAGTAAAGATCTCCCTGAGTGCAGATGACCCACCCTTCTACCCCCTAGTACAGCTCTTCCCTCTCACCAAATCAGGCTGTTCATAGTGAGGGAAAGCCTTTTCTCGGCTGGGCCATGTGACTGGAGCCAAGGAGCAGTCAAAGACAGAGCTTCCCTTGCTTTGAACTGCCTGACCCTGAGATTGGACAGGTGGCAGGATCAGCTCCTGCTTCTGATGCTCAGTAGTTGTCAGCACTAGTGCTTTCTGGGAGAAAGCGTGTATCCCGCTATCCTCCCCGTTACCCATGCCTCTGCTTTCACAATTTACACAAGAGCAATTTGTTCCCTTTAAAATATAGCCACATTGTATAGACCTGTCTTTACCTTTGCCCACCTGTTCATAGGACCAGCAGGTTTCTTTTCACTGCCAGAGCCACTTGCACCTGGCTGCTGAGAGGCTCTCTACCCTACCTCCTACTGAGTCAGGTACCTCAGCATTTTACCAGCTATCCTTCTGTGCTCTAGCCTCTGTGTTTACAGTGTATGTAAACTCTCACAATAATTGGTTTTTGCTCCACATTGGTCTGTTAAATATACGATTGAAAATGTATTGTTATATCTCTTAGATTGTAAGATCTGATGAGCAGGGCCCTCTGTTTCTTCTTGTACAAAATTGTATTGTAACTGTAATGTCTGCTATATTTTGTAAAGAGCTGCGCAAACTGTTGGCGCTATATAAGTTCTGTATAATAAAAAATAATAATAATATGTATTTAATATGCAAAACAACACTTGTTGATCCTGCCGAAGTCCAGTAAGCGAACATTCTGTGCTCTGCCTGTGATGCACATACTGTATCAGCCACATCAGATATCAGCCCTGTGCAGCTCACATGTTGGACTATGGAACAACTCCACCCTACACTATGAAGAAGGGAAAGTGTGCTTTAGTTCTGTTATGCTGTTTCAAAGATAAAGCACAGTAAGAAAGCATTGTCACCCTGGACAGGAAGAGTGTTGCGGGCAGGATCAGTAAAAATAAAGAAAAAGAATCCCTAAAAATATCTAATGCAACAACCACATCTAAGGACAAGTATGCTATAATGTATTTCATTTTTGTTCCTGAGCTTAGATACACTCTAAAGTGGTTCTCCAGCCTCCTGAAAAAAAAAATAAAAGTCAGCAGCCACAAAACCTGTGGCTGCTGACTTTTAAAAAACAGCCAGTCAATTGCCCAAGAATCCAGCAATGTGCTCACCCCAGCAATTCTTTGCTTTTGATTGCCTAGGTGGTTGGAGCGGAAGTGGGAGCGGGTACCCGTCAAAATTGGGTATTAGCTCCCCCCTGCTCCCCTAACGCTCCCATTTTCTTTACCAGGAGTGGGGGAGCAGGCCTCAAAGTGGAACTTATTCTTTTGGGTGGAGCTCCACTTTAACTTCAAGTTTACCATGTAAGACAGAACGTGGGAAGGTTGTTCTTAATGCCCACATACCTCACATTTGTTTCCATGATGGTTGAGGTTTTTAGTGCTGAGAGGGATTTTCTTTAAACTTGATTTCATAATTAAAAAAATGTTTAAGCAATTTAGTGAAGCGGAGATTTTGAACTACTTTAATAAATCCCTCTCCAAAACCGAGTTTCTTGTCTTCCCCCCAGCCCGCACACTACCCCCCATTGACTTCTCCATCACATCCAACAACGCCACCATCAAACCTGCCCCACAGGCCAGAGTACTTGGTGTCATTCTGGACTCCAACCTATCCTTCCAGCCCCAAGTCCAATCTTTAACAAACTCGTGCAGACGCCACCTCTGCAACATCGCCAAAATACGCACGTTCCTAACCCCAGAAACCACTAAACAGCTCATCCACTCCCTCATCATATCACGACTCGATTACTGCAACTCCCTCCTCACTAGCCTGCCTCGCCGCTGGCTATCCCCTCTTCAGTCGATCCTGAATACGGCTGCCAGACTCATTCACCTTTCCAACCGCTCCATCTCTGCCACCCCCCTCTGCCAATCCCTCCACTGGCTTCCGATTGCGCAACGGATCAAATTCAAAATCCTAACTTTGTACGTCCACCACACTGCCCCGAACTACATCACTGACCTAATATCCAAGTACCACCCAGCACACACACTCCGCTCCTCACAAGACCTCCTTCTCTCTAGTTCCCTGGTCTCCTCCTCCCATGCCCGCCTCCAGGACTTCTCCAGGGTGTCACCCATCCTCTGGAACTCCCTGCCCCAACCCATCAGATTATCACCTACTCTCCTCTCCTTTAGGTGCACCCTGAAAACACATCTCTTCAGGGAAGCCTACCCCACCCCCTGCTAACTTGCCAACCTCCTCCACTCTTCCTACCACTCCATCCCCCACAGCTATCTCCTTCTGTGCCACCATCCCCTCCCTCCTAGATTGTAAGCTCGAAAGAGCAGGGCCCTCAATCCCCTCATGTTTTGCATTGTATTGTTATTGTTCTGTCACATGTTCTGTCCCCCTTTGTAATGTACAGCGCTGAGCGAACTATTGGCGCTTTATAAATACTGTATAATAATAATAATAATAATAAATCAGCCTCATAGTCTCAACTTCAAGCTGCAGGGATACCTGATGTGCAGTGTGACGGAGATCAGAAATATTATTTTATTTTTGTGTTGTTTTGTTGAAATCAACAGTCTATCAAGCAGTCAGCTTGTCTGCTTAATTAAATCTATGAGTTCCTGTGCCTCGCAGGGGGTTGGAGATGAGGTTGATCTCAACGGGAGGCACAGACAGCATGGTGTCCTGCAGCTGAAAAAAGCCAGACGTGTCAGCACCTGGCTCCTGGGGTTTGGTTGAATGGAAGGGACAATATAATCTCCCTATGCTGGCAGAAAGGGGGAGAACGTTCAGAGCTTAAAGCGGAGTTCCAGTTCATTAAAAAAAAAATAAAAGTCATCAGCTACAAAAACTGTAGCTGCTGGTTTTTAAAATACAGACAATTACCTGTCCCACAATCCAACGGTGTCCTCACCACTCCCTGGCGCCAGCATCTTCAGTATGGGCACCCGGTGGTGACAGCTGTCCATTCCTGCTGTGTGTACAGTTCCTTGTGCAGATTAACCCTTTGCCTATCAGAACTCTGCCATCTCTGCTATGTGCCCAGTGTCTTGTGCGGATTAATCCTTTGCATGCCAGAACTCTGCCATCTCTGCTGTGTGCCCAACCTGTACTACAGACTTAACCCTTGTCTATCAGAGTTCTGCTATCCCTGCTTTGTGTCCAGCCTGTGTTACAGACTTAAACCTTTGTCTGCTGGAGTCCTGCTATCCCTGTAGTGTGTTCAGCCCTGTGTTACGGATTTAACTTTTTGCCCGCCAGAACTCTGCTATCTCTACTGTGTGCCAGCTCCATGTTCAATAAACGCCTTGTGTGTACAACTGCTCTCCGTGTGTACTTTGTTCCACCCACACCTCCATCACATACACTATATTACCAAAAGTATTGGGATGCCTGCCTTTACACCCACATGAACTTTAATGGCATCCCAGGTTTAGTCCATAGGGTTCAATATTGAATTGGACCACCCTTTGCCGCTATAATAGCTTCAACTCCTCTGTCCTCGAGGTTTAGGTGTGTGTCTATGGGAATGTTTGACCATTCTTCAGAAGTGCATTTGTGAGGTCAGGCAATGATGTTGGACAAGAAGGCCTGGCGTCTCTGCTCTAATTCATCCCAAAGGTGTTCTATTGGGTTGAGGTCAGAACTCTGTGCAGGCCAGTCAAGTTCCTCCACCTCAAACTCACTCATCCATGTCTTTATGGACCTTGCTTTGTGCACTGGTGCACAGTCATGTTGGAACAGGAGGGGGCCACCCCCAAATTGTTCCCACAAAGTTGGGAGCATGAAATTGTCCAAAATGTCTTGGCATGCTGACGCCTTAAGATTTCCCTTCACTGGAACTAAGGGACCAAGCCCAACCCCTTAAAAACACCATAATCCTCCTTCCAGCAAACTTTACACTTGGCACAATGCAGTCAGGCAAGTACTGCTCTTCTGGCAACTGCCAAACCTAGACACATCCATCGGATTGCCAGACAGAGAAGTGTGATTGGTCACTCCAGAGAACACATCTCCACTGCTCTAGAGTCCAGTGGTGGTGTGCTTTACACCGCTGCATCCGACGCTTTGCGTTGCACTTGGTGATGTAATTCCATGAAGCTCTCTACGCATTGTTGTTGTACTAATCTGAAGGCCACATGAAGTTTGAAGGTCTTTAGCTATTGACTCTGCAGACAGTTGGCGACTTCTGCGCTTCAGCATGCGCTGACCCTGCTCTGTCATTTTAGTGGCATACCACTTCGTGGCTGAGTTACTGTTGTTCCCAGTTGCTTCCACGTTGTTATAATACCGTTAACAGTTAACCGTGGAATATTTAGTAGCAAGGAAATTTCATGGTACCACGCTTGAATTCACTGAGCTCCTGAGAGCGACCCATTCTTTCACAAATGTTTGTAGAAGCAGTCTGCATGCCTGGGTGCTTGATTTTATACACCAATGGTCATGGAGGTGATTGGAACACCTGAATCCAATGATTTGAAGGGGTGCCCCAATACTTTTGGTAATGTAGTATATGCTGAATTGTTAAGTGAGCAAAGGCATAGTGGTACCCTCATAATCCACTTTATCAATTGTTTCAAACACACTCCTTTCCCTAAAATATGCAGCTCTGTTACTGATGTGCAAACATTGACTTTTTCCTAAAGTCAAAAGTTAAAGTGTTTTAAAAGGCAGAAGGTTTTTTATTTTTTCATTGGGTCAGACACAGCAGCCATTGGCTCCTGCTGCTCTCAATCACAGCCAGTGAAGAGGAAGTGGGGCCAAGCCACACTCTGTGTGTCTTATAGACTATATACACAAAGGGGTGCCACAATAGGAAGCAGTTTCCTATGATGGCACACCAAGAAGAGGAAGAGCCAGGAAGAGGAGGGGACCCAAGAAAAAGAGGATTGAGGTTGTTGTGCGCAAAACCATTGCATAGAGTTGATAAATATGACACATTTTTTATTTTTTTTAAATAAAAAATCCACCTTTGCAATCACTTTAACCTCCTATCTCCATCTTTTGCTGCCAGAGCCATGTTTGTGTTTTTTGCAGACATGTTTAAGCCTGCAAATTACATAACACTTCTAAAACATTATTATTTTCTGAAAGCAGAGACCCTGGAGAATGAAATCGTGGTAATTTTAATTTTTTTATGTCACACAATATTAGCTCAATAATTTATCAAGTACACAATTTCAGTAAAACATAGCTTAAAATTAATTTGAGGGCTTATAAACGCAATATATTTTACCCAATTTTTTGCTAAAGTGTAAAAGATGAGGTTGCACCAAATAAAAACATGCCCAATATGTCAAGCTTTAAAATTGTGTGTGCCATACAAATAGCAACAAACTTCAGTACCCTAAATTCTCCATAGTGAAACTTTGAAAGCCCCTACATGACATCAGTTTAAAACTTACTGTGAATAGTATAGAATTATGGCTCTCACTCTGACATAAGTGGCAATAGGTAACATGTTGTGCAAATGTTTTTTATGTATAGGTGCCCCAGACGTGTATGTTTATCTATGTGTAGGTGAGGGCGGGGGCTCAATATTTTGGGGGGAGGATTTAAGTGCTTGGGTGTATTTCTATTTGTTTACACTTTTTTTTCCACTGAACTTTATTTTTTTATCACCTAGGCGATCAAGGACATTGTACAAAAATATAAAATATCAGGTTAAAAACTATTTTAAAAATTAAATAAAACAAAACCAATATAGTTTATCTTTAACAAAAAAACATTGTGTACTATTGCACTAAAGTATGAATGCACTTGCATGAATTTACTGCGGTAACATAAGCTAGAATAATGAGCATCAGCTGCTTCTATGGTACTATTCAAATGATAGTACTCCTACATTCTTCTTTTATATCAATAACATTTTAAATCTATATACTGATAAAACTACATGGCAAGGGTAAAAGTACTTTATTTTTATTATTTAAATACAGAACATGTCTTTATCTTTGTACATGGATGTTGCAATAAATAAATTAAGGTTGTGCGAATTAACTCTCATGGCACTTCACCTGGTCCAAAAACCACTAAGAGGAGTGCAAGCAGGTGCTGCTTCCTAGCCTGGAGAAAAATAAGTGAGTGGTTGAGCAATTTCTCAGAGCCAGCAAAATCAGCTAACTAATAGCAAGATGATGGATTTGGCAAATATTTCTGAGGTCATGACAATTCATATGGGATTAGCAATGAAGAATGTGCCATATGTATAGACACTAGTATACTCAGTTATGAGATTTATATAAAGGAAAAAGAAAGGAATGTACCATATTTATACATTTAAAAAATATAAGCATATATGTATTCCTTATTAGCCTGTATAGCAACCTGCTGTTTATATTTCACACTAAAAGAGATCATATTTTAGACTACAAGTACGGTAATTCTTTGCTGAGTTCTTTTCTCTCTGACAGCTGATGTTCTCTTTATGGACTTTACTTATTAGGTTCTTTTAGCAATCCCCCAGCCTTTATTGGTTACTGGAATATAAAACCGAATACTGGATTATTGTAATTTAATACTGGTTTGCATTTTATCAAACCGGTTTAGGTGAGTTTACCAGCATTTGGTGTTTGGGCATTTATTTATTTAATTGGCCATAATTTTAATTTATTCTAGCCATTGAAATGAATAAACTGTGCAGTGCTTAACACACCTAGGCTTAGACACATTTAGACACATTTGGCATTTTTATGCCCGAATGTTCCTCTCTTGATTGCGATTCTTCTGCATTCAGAAGGAGCTTTGACTGCCTTTAAACTTTGCGGCTCCTAAACTCCTCTAAAAGCTTATATGCGCATGGACACACAGGCTTTTATTGAGGACATTCGAGGGCTTAGGTTTAAAATGTCAAACGCCCCAAAAACATCAGTTTAGGAGCAGCAGTGTGCATGAGGCCTTATTCCTACAGTAGGCAAGCTCTCCTACCTTGAAATTCACCAAGTCAACAAATGTATTGAAAATTTTAGCATAGTCATATACCCAGCTTAACATACATACAGCTGCAGTTTAGGCTGCTTCCTCCTTCTGTTCTTGACTCTCCAGTACCTATCCTCCAATCTGTCTGCACCAGGGGCGGACTGACAACTCATGGGGCCCCCGGGCAATAGCGGATCATGGGGCCCCTGTGTCCTTGCCCAAACTCAAAAAAGCCTATGAAAAAGGTACCAGGGGCATCTCATGGGGCCCCCTAATGACCCCTGGGCCCTCGGGCAGTGCCCGAGTTTCCAAATGGTCAGTTCACCCCTGGTCCACACACTGCACTCCCCCAACCGCCAGGTCAAATGTCCAACGCTTTTTTTCCCTTGCCTCCTTTCTATGCAGCTTGAGTAGACAGAAATAAAGGCACCTGTACCTAGCACCCCTCACTCCATTTTACAGAGACAGTGGTGATTGGTGTCAACAGAGATAAAATTTTAAATTTACCAGGTCTAACGAATACATATTAGTACTAAGATACTAGGTTTTTATTTACTTTCCTAAGACATGCTTGTTTATCACTATTGTTACTCATTGAGGGAACCAAAAGTTATGTATGACAAAGTCTGGCCATGCATGGATCTTTATGACTGTTTCAAAATAAAGTTATGTATAGCCAAAACTTTTTTAATATTGGATAGAATGCGGGTTAAAAACCAAGTCATTTAAATTTTTCTGTCTGTGTCCAGTTGGCAAGATTTTATTTAAGGAGGGTCTTCTCTTAAAAAAAAATAAAAGTCAATAGCTAAAAATACTGTAGCTGCTGACTTTTAAACACCTGACACTTACCTGTCCATGGATGTAGCACTGTCCTCACCCAGGTTCTTCACTGGTCTTCGGGTCTCCGACACCAGCATGTTTACTAAGGGAACCTTCACAGCTGGCTTCCCACTGTGCATGCATTAGCTGTGCTGCACTGTATGAATGGTCTCATAGCCTTCTGGGAACTGTGACATGTCCCAGAAGGCTGGGGGGGATGCTAATGATTTTTTTTTTGTTTTTGTGTAGTGACAGCTCAGTTTAATTGAAAATAAAATAATTGTTTTATTTTGTTGTGTATTTTATATACTTGATGCACCTCTTTACAAAAGAGATTGCCTGGATGGCAATCTCTTTTCTAGAACTTAATTGTGGAAACCTTTTGGGTTATATTGACATAATAATATAAAATTTGAGTGCTTGCCTATCACCACAATAACCATTATATTGAAAACAAAAATTCCTTTATGACACAATGCTCTAAAAATTCTAATCATTGTGATGTGAAGGGATTTCTTAACCTATAATCTATCTAAGGAGTAAATTCACACCTATACTTCTATATCTTTATGGGCTTGTTTCCAACTTATACAACTGTGTCCAAGACCATGACAATTTAAGTAAATACCAAAGAAGGCCAATGAATCCCCAGAGCCTACAGAGAGATCCAACACTGAACAATCTAAATTGAGACAGATATATTCTCCACACATGGAAGACCCATATTACCAGCTCCTAAGGTTCAAGGCAACCTCACAGATGTGAGCATCACATTTTTGAGCCTTAATTATTTTCAGTAATATTGTTTTGAATCATAGTGACCATTATAGTGGTCTCTCCTCTCTCCTGTATTCTTCCCATTTTCTTGGTTCCTTTTTTTCTCCAAATGTTGTAGCTATTGTAGCACTACCCCCTTTTATTATTATACAGGATTTCTATAGCGCCAACAGTTTGCTCTGTACTTTACAATATAAACGGAGACAATATAGCAATGATACAGTTCAATACAAGAGGGTTAGGAGGGCCCTGCTCCTTGGAGCTTACAATCTAAGAGGGAAGGGCTGGTGGTACAAAAGGTAATAACTGTGGAGGATAAACTGATAGGAGTAATAGAAGATTCCATTATCAGCTGAAGGCAGGATAGGGTTCCCTGAAGAGATAGATTTCCAGAGAACCGTTAGGGGTTGCTGTTGATTTGGGTACCCCTATAGTCATGCACAACCAGGCAATCTGCATTCTCCACACAAGCTTGCATTCAAAGTCAGAAATCAGTCCTTGAGCTTTTGTTTTGCTGTTTATTGAGGGGATTTAAAACTGGGATAGGGTAAGGGGGTATAGGATGCTCAAGGGAACTGACAACTGAGGACATATTTCCTAGAATTGTTCACAAGCTTCTTTGCAGTACAGTCTCTATTGGAGAGTTAGCCAGCGTCTCATTGATGTACCACCCCAAACCCTAGATGAAATTCTCCTCTTTACCCAGCAATCTGGAGATTTTCCTGAACAGGGGATCTGGTTCCTGTCCCTATAAATGGATGAACAGCTACTAGTAGGGGCTAATCTGGTTTCCCACCAAAGTGCTCCTTCCCCTATCCACCCAGGGGGTGCAGGTGCACTCACTCAGATCCTCCCCTGTATGGGTGGGCTGCTGCTACCAGGCCTGTCATCTGGGCTGCTCCTTCCCTGCCATACAGGTGGTCCTTACTCAGGGGGCCAGTGAGTTCCAAGTTTTCCTCCTTTCCAGCTCTAGGCTCGCGGGCAGGCAGCATCCCACTAGGCCTCCTGGCATCCTCCTTCCTCTGCCTCACATCTTCGAATCCATACTCCTCTCCTTCTTCCACCCGACTCCTGCTACTGAGCAAGCTCCAATACTTTTAAGGGAGGCCCAGCACCTTGCCAAGCCTTCTGTTGGGGATTGGCGGAGGTCCCTCAAGAGCACAGCTAGCCACTCCTCAGATCCACACACTGGCTCCAAGGCCTTCCTCCAAAAATCTCAGAGCAGGGGGAAATTCCAGAGGAGCTGACTTGCTGAGCCTCTCAGCCCTGGCCACGATTTGACCCCTATGGCTATTACACCTGGGCTACTAACCAGCTCCTGTCTAACCATTAGGATCTAGCTCCCCCTAGCTAAACTAGGAGCGTGATACGCTATTTTCATGGTTCTTTATGTAAAAGTTTTTTGATGGTCGCTGGTACTCCCAACACCCAGGACCATCCAGGATGATCGCATATCGGGTTTACATACAGTACATTACACCTAGAGCTCATAGAAATCTAGCAGAGATCCCCACTCTCTTAAGAAAATGCTTTTGTTGCAGTTCCACTTTATCAGATAGATTTCCCTCAGTTTCTGTCTTAGTGACATCCTGTTACTGGGACAGGAAGTATAGAGAGAGTGACATATATACAGATGCATCTCAATAAATTAGAATATTATCAAAAAGTTATTTTACTTCAGTAATTCAAAATGTGAAACTCATATATATTCATTTCACACAGAGTGATATATTTCATGCATTTCTTTCTTTTAATGTTGATGATTATGGCCTACAGCTAGTAAAAACCCCAAATTCAGTATCTCAGAAAGTTAGACTATTGTGAAAAAGTTCTATTTTGTAGACTCCTGGTGTCACACTCTAATCAGCTAATTAACTCAAAACACCTGTAAATGTTTCCTGAGCCTTTGAATGGTCTTTCAGTCTGGGTTCAGTAGGTTACACAATCATGGGGAAGACTGCTGACTTGACAGTTGTCCAGAAGACAGTCATTGACACCCTCCACAAGGAGGGTAAGTCACAAAAGGTAATTACTAAAGAAACTGGCTGTTCACAGAGTGCTGTATCTAAGAATATTAATGGAAAGTTGAATGGAAAGAAAAAGTGTGGTAGAAGAAATTGCACAAGCAACAGGGATAACCACAGCCATGAGAGGACTGAGAAGCAAAGGCCATTCAAGAAATTGGGAGAGATTCACAAGGAGTAGACTATGGCTGGTGTCAGTGCTTCAAGAGCCACCACACACAGACGTATCCAGGACATGGGCTACAACTGTCACATTCCTTGTGTCAAGCCACTCCTGAACCAGAGACGTCCGAAGCATCTTACTTGGGCTAAGGAGAAAAAGGACTGTTGCTCAGTGGTCCAAAGTCCACTTTTCAAATGAAAGTAAATGTTGCATTTCATTTGGAAATCAAGGTCCCAGAGTCAGGAGGAAGAGTGGAGAGGCACAGAATCCAAGTTGCATGAGGTCCAGTGTAAAGTTTCCACAGTCAGTGATGATTTGGGGAGCCATGTCATCTGCTGGTGTTGGTCCATTGTATTTAATCAAGTCCAAAGTCAGCGCAGCCCTCTACCAGGAAATTCTATAGCACTTCATGCTTCCCTCTGCTGATCAACTTTATGGAGATGCCGATTTCATTTTCCAGCAGGGCTTGGCACCTGCCCACACTGCCAATAGTACCAATACCTGGTTTAATAATCATGGTATCACTGTGATTGATTGGCCAGTAAACTCGCCTGAGCTAAACACCATAGAGAATCTGTGGAACATTGTCAACAGGAAGATGAGAGACACCAGACCCAACAATGCAGACAACCTGAAGGCTGCTATCAAAACAACCTGGGCTTCCATAACACCCCAGCTGTGCCACAGGCTGATCACCTCCATGCCACACTGCAGTGATGCAGTAATTCATGCAAAAGGAGCCCCAACCAAGTATTGAGTGCTTGTTATACTGTACATGGACATACTTTTCAGTAAGCCAACATTTCTGTATTATAATTAATACAATATTATAATTATTATGATGCTGCACACATGATCCACTATTACACGAGCCATTCAAGGTTTTGAAAGTTCTGTTGAGAGCTAACATAAGCACACTGGCAACTGTGCCAGTTATCCCTAGAGGAATGCATTAAATATAGCATACACTGTGCATGCATTAGTAGGCAGAATGTAAAGAGAAACTGTAGGAAACAACATTGGCATGTTTGATTATTCACTTGCCACCCAGTCACAGTAAATTTCCTGTGACCGACAGGCAACTGCAGGCTCAGTAATGTAAATAAACGTTGCAAGCCTGCCTCCATGTTTGGGGCACGGCAAACTTTGCTGTTCCGCGCTGCGGTTGGACACAGCAGGATTTTGTCAGCAGGTCCCAGCCAATAGAAGCAATTAAAAGCAGATTTCTTTCTTTAGAGCACCAAACGGCAGAATCCCTTCACAAAGAACTGAGCTCTTCTGTAGCAGAAGCAGTTAAAGCACACAAGCTTCTTCCTTTAGCGCAATAAGAGTAGAGTCCCTTCCCAAGGAATTAGATCGACTAAGCTCCTCAGAACACCAGATGATGTTCCCTTTAGACAAACACACAGCTGGCTCTCTAGCACAAGAGGGGTGGCAGCAGCCCAAAGGTCTCTAAGATCTCTCACAGAAGTCTATACTCACAAATGTCCAGAGAAAGTTGGCTGACTCCTTCCAACATCCATGCAACACCTTCCTCCTATGGTACCAGACTAGATCTTAACCACTTGCCTACCGGGCACTTATACCCCCTTATTTACCAGGCCAATTTTCAGCTTTCAGTGCTGTTGCACTTTGATTGACAATTGCGCGGTCATGCAAGATTGTACCCATATGAAATTGTTCTCTTTTTTTTCACAAATAGAGCTTTCTTTTGGTGGTATTTATTCGCTGCTGGGCACTTTACTTTTTGTGCTTTAAGCAAAAAAAGTGCAAAACAATTTGGAAAAAAAAAAAGTTTTTTTGTTTCTATTATAAAATTTTTCAAACAGGTAATTTTTCTCGTTCACTGATGTGCGTTGATGAGGCAGCACTGATGGGCACTGATAGGCGGCACTGATGGGCACTGATAGGCAGCACTGAAGGGCACTGATAGGCGGCACTAATGAGGTGGCACGGATAGGCGGCACTGATAGGCAGCATTAATGAGGTGTCACGGATAGGTGTCACGGATATGCGGCACTGATTGGTGGCACTGATAGGCGACACTGATAACACTGTTCAACAGGTAAAAAGTTTTGGGCATAAAATTAGCTAATCTTACATAATTTTGGGGTGCTGAAAACGAAAATGACCCTAAAAAATGTTGATTGGCTCTAGTTTCCATGATATATTCACCCATCTAATGACGTAAGCCATTCAAAATTATGATGCAACTTCAGCTGCATATTGCGCAATTGATACTGGTGACCAATAGAAAATTGCATGTATACTGAGATGATGCAATATTAGCCTTTAATTGCATCACTTCACTGCATAAAAGCTGCAGTATCTGTAGCTGATTGTAGTTCGACAGCGTCTTTACATTTCGTTTTATGCTTATATAGGCTACTCAGTAATGCCTCGAACTTGTGTGAATAAAGCAGATAATTTCTGCTATATCTGCGGTGAAATAACTTTTATCTCACAAAAAAGGAGGATAACAGGAATGATTAAGAAAGCCTACAACTTGTATTTTGGCTGCAAGATAGGAGACCAGGACAAGAGCTGGGCACCACATATATGCTGCAATTCTTGTGGGACGGCACTGGAGCAATGGTTGAATGGAAAAAAGGCATCTATGCCTTTCGCTGTGCCAATGATTTGGAGAGAGCCAACAGATCATGTTAGTAATTGTTACTTTTGTATGGTGCCTCCAATTGTAAAAGGGCTAAATAAGAAGAAAAAGTTATCTGTGCACTATCCAAATATTCCATCGGCAATACGTCCAGTTCCTCATGGAGAGGGGCTACCAATTCCTAAAGCACCAGAATCCTTCGTGGTTGAGTCAAGTGAGGAAGAACCTGAAGCGTGTAGTCATGTGCAGTTGTAAGAGATAGCCCTTTCCTCGAATACAAGAGAAAAGCCAAGAGAAGCAAAACCGACACAAACTGAAGACAAAACTAGTGAGAATCCTAAGTATTAAAATGATTCAACTTAGCTTATGGCTATAATTTTTCTTGGTAATCCTATGCAATATATTATGCCATTTAGGCTTTGTTATGTAGTCAATATCACTTGCTTTATATTTGTGGAAAGACATCTATCTATATAATTATTGTGCATTATGTAGTCATTACGCCTATAGTAGAAAACTTTCCGTTTACAGAAAAACTAGAGCCAATTGACAAATTTCATTGTTATATTTGAACTCAGAATGTGAAATTCATTAAGAAATGGATCCTTTTGTTTCCAAAACTGGCAAAAAATAAAAATTTGTTGAACAGTGTAATGGGTACTGATAGACAGCACTGATAGGTGGCACTGACTGACATCACTGCTGGGCACTGACTGGCGGCACTGCTGGGCACTGACTGGCACAACCGCTGGGCACTGACTGGTGGCACTGACTGGCAGCACTGCTGGGCTGCACTGATGGGCACTGGTGGGTGGCACTGGTGGGCACAGGTGGGTGGGCACAGGTGGGTGGCACTACTTGGCACAGGTAGGTGGCACTTCTGGGCACAGGTGGTGACACTGCTGGGTGGCACAGGTGGGCGCACTGCTGGGCACAGGTGGGTGCATTGCTGGGCACAGGTGGGCGCACTGCTGGGCACAGGTGGGCGGAACTTGTGTGTGGCACTGCTGGGCACCGATCATCAGGGCACTGGTGATCAGTGACCCTGATGATCGGTGCCGATCCCCGCTCTGACAACTGCCAGTTTTCGGCAGTACTTTCCTCACGATCTGACAGCGTGAGGAAAGTGCAGCCGAGAACCGGCATTTGCATTTTCCTGGTGATCAGCGTGTCATTGGACACGGCTGATCACGTGGTAAAAGGCCGCTGTGATTGGCCTATTACCACGTCACGTGATCAGCTGTGTCCATAGTACACAGCGATCACGGAGATCGCCGGGTGCGCGCCCCGGGCGGCGTGCAGGAGAGCACGTTCTGGGAGGACGTCATATGATGTCCACCCAGAACTGGCCGGCCGCAGTGCAGCCGTCATTCGGCTATCTGCAGTCGGCAATTAGTTAAGCAGACAGCCCCTCAGTCACTCTCTGTAGCTTAAGCATCCAGGCCCTCAGGTCGCCCACCTGAGGCCTCACAAGCAGCAAGCACATGGCAATGCTGCCCAGAGGGCAACAAGCATTCCAGGCTGGAACTCTGCAGACAAAAGACCCCAAAACTCTGTACCTCCCAGTATTTATACAGACTCCCAGCTGCCTACAGGCTCACCCTCCCTGGAATTGGCCAGGGCTGTATAAATATTCATACTGCTATTTGCATTGCTCCACACCCATGTTCCAGAGGATTCTACTGTTCTCTAGAAAGCAGAGGAAGCAGGCACACCATCAGCTGAAACACTGAGCAAACCTAACTAATCACATGCAGCTTCACTGATTATAATGAGAACAACTAAACTTACCTAACACAATAACAATTCAGTTCCACTGAACACAGTGAGGCAGCACTAAATCTAACTAATCCTAGCACCTATCTAGGAGAGTACTACATATATACAGTTTAAAAATTCATAATGGTCAACCACTTTGGGTAGTTTTAAGCCTAAAATCCTTGAAAACAAAAACCTAAAGTAACATGCAGCTGTCTGACATCATGGAAACTTCTGCTAATAACATCAGTGCATTATGTGGGTATTTTCTAAAACAAAGTCCTGTAACCTTATGGTTTTATTTTTATCAATAACGAGTGAATGTCTTTTTGAAATTTCATTATAGTAAGTTGATAACTGCTTTTGGTTTAGAATCCACAGCGCACTACAAGAGAAATGTATATTTACAATTATTATTATACTGTGTTAATCTGTAAGGAATCCTCTTTTTCTTGACTGAAGGGCATGAAGCACTGTGTAAACGGTGATAACATAGGCACTGAGGAGTGAAATATGCCTTTTTAGCTATAATATTAACCCTTAGCAATTTATTAAGACAATTTTTTGCTGATCAGTACAGTTCTTCTATTTCTGGAACCGTAGTACTGACAATTACGGTAAGTGATTGATTAAAAAAAAAAATTTAAAAGTGCATCCTGCAAAAAGGAGAAAAGATTTCAACCTGTGCTTGATTTACACCATCTGGCTACACAATTTGGCAAATCGGGCAACAATCATTTCATATCTATTGCTAGCTTAAAGCAGTAATAATCCCAAAATCAAACATTTATTATACTGCATCTTACCAGTTCTTAGATGTGATGGCTGTATTAGTTTCCCTTGTTTTAGGATTTTTTTCTTCTATTTTCATAGAAGTCTGTTGTTTTTCAAAAGCACAAACTCTCCAACTCTCCAGCAGAATGTATCAGATTACAGGGATGAGAAAAACCACTTAACACTGGCAGGGATGTGTTTAATTATCTATTCATGTAAAACCTTTATCCCAAAAGGAAAAAAAAGTGTTTGCTGTAACTGATCATAAAGTATGAGCTGGAGTTTGGCTTCAATTAATTACTGTTTTTAAATCTGCTAACATATCTAATACTCCCCTCCCCCATAGTGATAATGGTGCTGTCTTCTGTGCCTCCTATCTCTTTCCTCCAGTGTTGTGTCTCATTAATAACGGAGGTGTGTTACTGGTTAGATCATCAGTTGAAAACAGAGAAAAAAACGCAAAAGAAAAGAAAACCAACACAGCCACTACATATAATGAATAGTAAGCTGAAATTTAATACATTTTTGGTTTTGTGTTTAATACCACTTTAACTAGAGCTATCCTGCAGGCAGATGGTTCAGGGTATTCATTTATTGGAACCTTGACCTGACCTAAAAGGTTGCTAAGATTACAATTCTGATAAAGCTTTCAAACTGATCTATTGGAGCCTGTATATTTTTAGGCCCCCTCCTTGCAAGTGCTGGCCATAGATATATGATGTCCAATATCAGAACTCCAGTGGATAGTAGAAGCTCTGACATTTGACACTTGAATCATAGGAATTGGGCTTAGTTATGGAGGAGGGGGTGCTAGGTATTGACTGGATCCAAGGGGCTCTACAAAGACTGATTTGAAGACTAACACAGGTACTACAATTTGCCAGCGCTCGAACGCTGCTGATACTTTAGGCCCTTTTATGCCAGGTTAGGTTCACTATACAATGGGTATAGTTTAAATTGTAAAAGAAAACCAGCCAGTGAAGAATAAGCCAGTAAAGACTGTGTTGTTATACAGAGATCAGAATCTTCCAATGATGGGTGGCCATCCCCTATCCAGCAATTTGCTCAACTCAACACTAGATGTGAACTTAGCTTTGAAAGCAAGCTGTCACTTCTGCCACAACCAGTTGGAGCTGGGGAATTCCTCACCCTGACATTGCACATAATAAAGGGACATCATTGAGTTATTATGACTACATGGCCATACTTAACCATGTGGCCATATTAGGTCAATGATGTCAAGAGAATCCCACCCCTTTGTTCTGTGTGGCTGTGGGGCCAGAATTGCCCTAGCCGAGGTGGATTGGGTGCTGATTTGCAGCGAGTGACAACTTGCTTTCAGGTTTGGTCTGACCCTAAATTTGGACCAGACCTATGATTATCCCTACTTGGCACAAGAGTTGGAAATGATAGATTGTGTCTGGTCTGCTGAGCAAAGACCAAATACAAACTGTAGGATCCAATAGTCCAGATTGTAAAGCTTTCAGAGATGCAAAAACAAATAAATTGTATCTATAGCCAACATCTTTTTAGTTTGGCTAGAATAGGGAAGGGAACCCCAACAGTTTTTTTTTTTTGCTGTCTGTGTACTATTGGAGAAATGTCCCATCTCTTCCTGTCCCAGGGTGCACTAGGAAGTTAAAGCAAATCTCCCACAGTCAGGGGAATCTCCTTCTTAAGCTGCCCACAGAGGGATCACAATTCTACCAGTTTAGCAGGAATCAGACAAATTTTGATCCATGTATAGCACTGTGGTTGTACAGAAGTTGATCTACACATCAACTTCTGTATGACTGCCCTAGTGGAAAGTTTCCTCTCAATCAGCCCTGCAGACTATAACCTGCAGCACTGATTAATGTATATGTATATGTATAATGTAATAAAATGACACAGTAAAAGGATTCCCCCATCTATCTCAAATGTGTGGATGGGGTAATCAGGTCAGTTTTTTTTTTTCAACCTGCTGGTTGTATAGAAAAAAATGACCAAACTATTGACATCTTTACACAGTGCAGCACAGTGGCTGAATGATTAGCACTTCTGCCTGGCAGTACTAGGGTTGTTGGGTCGAATGCCAACCATGGCACCACCTGCCTGGTGTTTGCATGTTCTCCCTGTGCCTGCGTGGGTTTCCTCCAAGTACTCCGGTTTCCTCCCACCCTAGTATGTATGAATGTAAGTTAGGGACATTAGATTGTACACCCCTTGAGGATTAAGGAATGATGGAATGTACAATATATATGTAAAGCGCTGTGTAAATTGACAGGGCTATATAAGTACCTGAAATAAGTAAAAAAAATAAATAGTTGTCCTTTCAACAGATGTTCCTATTTAAAGATTTCCTCCAAATCCAAAAGCTTGGATTTTCTGTTAGATGGGTGAATCAACAGAGGGTATAATTCTTCCCTACTAGATACAAAACTAAAAATAAGATTTTGCTGGGAAGAACACTTTAAGTTCAAATCGGTAAGTTAACACACCAGGATAAGGATCCTTATTTTCAAAAAAGTGACAGTTACGTTCAGCAGAGTGCAATGAGGTTTGAAAATTAGTTACAGTACTGAGAATACACATTCTTATTTTTCTGTTAAAGGAGAAGAAGCTTGGTGTTTCTAACAAAATGAAACCTTCATACTTACCTCTATGCTGTAGCATCGCTGTGATGCTGCAGCTGTCCCGTGTCAGCTTTAAGACCGAGTAGTGAGTGATCACATGAACACTGATTGTTCAGTTCTCGAGCTGCTAGGGGTGCAGAAAAGTGATTTTCAGTGACTGCTCTCCACTTTGCCCCTCTAGTGCTCACTGGAGTGCTGGGCTGGAGAGAGGGCGGCCTCATCTGGCGAGCTGGAGCCAGCTGTCAATCTGGCAGCTGGGTGAATCCCGAAAATGTGGTCGGGATTCAGCCACAGCCTAGAGTGTCTCTGCCATGTCACCTGGCAACAGCTATAGCCCACTGTCAGCTGATTTTGGGTCACAGGAGAGCAAAAGTAAGTGCACTCCTGTGACCCACAGGAGAAGTATGGCCAAAAAGTTTTGGCCATGTAGCTTTCTGAATTGAACCTATAGTCAACCACAAATGTAATAAGTGAAAAGGATGCAGGGGTAAGAATCTAAAAGTTTTGTCCATTATTTTTCTCATTAAAGTGTAGGTTTGTGTAGGGTTTTTGGGTTGTATTTGATATGTGCAAAGATGCACAGAAAAATCACACAAATACTTGTTAGTGTAACATTTGTTACAAGTAATGACAGGTACAGGTAGAGATAAAGAAAATATAACAGGAATACTTACCTAAAGATGCTGTTTCCGCCATGAGTCCCTCGATTACATGGCGTGGCCGATGATCAGATTAGACACATGCTTAACACATGCTCTAGGTCGAAACAAATATTTCCAGTCTAGCTGTGTGTTATATACTGGACTTGTGTGTAAAGAATACTGAGTAGTAAGCATTTATATCAAGTTTGATCATGAATGCACTCTATAGGGCTCCTTTGATTTCAGTTGATTTATCCTAATAAAATACTATATGTGCAGATTTCAGGTACAAGCTGTGAACATTATTTATGCTTCTACAGAGATGTAAATGAGCCTTCCACACTCTTCACACAGCAGTAAGCTTCACTGATCCAGTGGATCTGTCTGTGCCCTGGATTTCTCTGTGGGAAAGATATATTTTCCTTGAGTACAAACAAAAGAGTTGTGCACAAGATTGTTAATTTAGCCTTAAGGGATTTGAGATTATAATTTAAAAATCCTAAACCCTGGTTTCTTCTTTAACAGTATTTGGATTGTTTGCATTCATTCCTATTTCTGTGTCACTTTGTTGCTAATTTTCATGTGATACTGATGTGGAATTTCCCTCAGCTTGAAGCGTTCGTGGTAATTCATGAAATTTTTAACACACTGAAGTTTCAACAATTACACTTCTACTGATGGTTACTTTGTTTGTATCCTGGTGTAGAATTCTGTATCCCTTTTGAGATTCACTGTACCCTACAAGTACACCTTCCTTTGCCCAAGCATCCCATTTAGTATAGTTTTCTTCTTGGATGTGCACATAGGCTTTGCTTTCAAAATTTTTTAGATGGTTTAAATATCAGGTTTTTCCATTCCACAATGCATATTAAAGCGGAGCTCCACTCAAAAGGGGAAGTTCCACTTTAAGGACTGTTCCCCGCTCCCCATTAAGGATTGGCACCTTTGGGGGGCGGAGCGGGTATCCGAATTTGACAGGTACCCGCTCCCACTTCCGATCTGATCACCTAGGCGATTGTCCTCCCTCCCTGTAGTCTTTTGGGACATGTGACAGGTCCCAGAAGACTACAAGACCATTCATGAAGCGCAGCGCTTCTCATGCATGCGCAGTGGGTACCCGGCTGTGAAGCCTCAAGCTGTCACAGCCGGGTGCCCACACTGAAGATGTGGCCTCCTGGAATACAGGACGGCCGGTGAAACAGGCTGCAGAGGACACACCGCGGGACTGAGGGACAGGTAAGTGGCTGTTTTTTAAAAGTCAGCAGCTACAGTTTTTGTAGCTGCTGACTTTTATTTTTTGACAGCGTGAGTGGAACTCCGTTTTATGTTTTCTTATTTGTTTTTTCTGGTAGTCAATTTTGGAGATGCAGTCGTAATTGCCACCCCCCAGAATGTGGCTGGCATACAGTATCTGCATTAAACAGCATGGTTCTTCCATGCTTACATACGGTTCATTCTTTCTGCAACCACGTTTTGTTTTGGGTTGTATAGTACAGTAGTTTGAAATATTATGCCATTCTTTCTGAGAATTGCCTGTGTATTATCACCTGTATATTCAGTTACATTGTCTGTGCACAATACACTCATCATTTTGCCAAATTTGTTCCTTACCTGAGCCAAATACTGATATACGTTTCTCTGGTACTTCACTTTTGTTGTGTAACAGATATAGTGTAGTATACCTGGAGTAATCCTTTATAAAAGTGAGAAAATACCTCTTCTTCCTGGAGTCAATTTTTCCAGGCCAAAGGGTTTTTTTTTTAGCTCTGCTGTTATTTTGCTTTGGAAAGGCTTTTCTTTTCTTTTTTCCTTTTATACAGCTGGTGCATTTCATTGTTTGATCATACGGACTAGTTGTTGTTCCACTTGCATAGTCATTTTCAGTTAATTTCTTTCTTATGTCAGGACTTCTATGGCCAAGTCATCTGTGCCATGTGTGAATGCAGTTTGAATGTTTTTCCTCCTTGGTAGTATTAACCACCCCATTGCAGTTCAGCTGATACAGTTCATCTGTAATTTTGGCAAGTGCAAGTGATATATCCTCTTTTGTGATGGCACAACTGTCACCTTGGAAGGTCACTATATTGCTTTGTTTTGTGAGCTTCTTCACTGACAAAACATTTATCTCAAGAGCAGGGACATACTGGACATTATTCACAGATATCTTTCTGGTGACACTCTGGGAAATAGGACAGTAAAAAAGTCTCCTATTCCTTCTGATTCCTTCTGATTCCATTATTTGCCCATTTAGATTGTAAGCTCAAAAGAGCAGGGCCCTCAATCCCCTCATGTTTTGCATTGTATTGGTATTGTTCTGTCACATGTTCTGTCCCCCTTTGTAATGTACAGTGCTGAGCGAACTATTGGCGCTTTATAAATACTGTATAATAATAATAATATAATAATAATTAGCTGTGGTGATTTTTTCTGTTTTACTCTGATCAAGGTGAATAAAGAAATCTCTGTCATTTGTCATGTGGCTAGATCTGAATCAACACACCATGCCCGAAAAGATGAGGTGCACCTTTTGGACTGAAAAATATATTCATTATCTGAGGAAAAATCTATTTTTGTAGTTTAGTTTGTTTTTGCATTCTAGCTTTCCAGATTCTGCAATCTACTCCTAAATTGCCTTGTATATTACACACAAAGCCATCATGTGTTTCTTGTTGTATGTTACTGTTTTTATTTCTATTTTTGTCTTTAAAGCAGACCCTGTGACAGAAGAACTGTCACTATTAATGCTTTCTGTTTTATACTTATATTAATCCACAAGCTTGTCCTTAACATATTCCAATGTCAGTTTATCATCTGGACGTGCATCAAGTGCTGTGACAAGCATTTTGTAACTTTCTGGTAAACCACTAAGTAATAGTGCTGCGATACGAAAATCATTTATTTCTTCTTTTATACCTCTCAGATGTTCAACCATTTTCCAGGGTGTTCCTGATGTAATTCTGCATATCCTGGCCTTTCATCAGCTTGGTTTAGTATAGCTTTCTAAGCAAATACAGTTTATTGCTGAGATTAGCTCTTTCATGCATAAGTGGTTAGCACTTCTGCCTGGCAGCACTAGAGTCGTCAGTTCGAATCCCAACCATTACACTACTTGCCTGGAGGTTGCATGTTCTCCCTTTGCCTGTATGGGTTTCCTTCAGGTATTCTGGTTTCCTACCACACTTCATAGACATGCTAGTAAGTTAATTAGCTGCTGTCTGAAATTGGCCCTATTATGTGTATGTATGAATGTGAGTTAAGGAGCTTAGATTGTGATGGGGAAACCCAAAACTCATGGATTTCAGTAACATTTTGACTGCTGAAGTCAGATTTAAAAGTAGGTGTGTTTATTATACAAGCATGTAGTTGGATCTTCATGCAGGGAGAGCAGACCAATACATAGTGTTGGATTCAAAGTAATGCTCTAACTGCCTTGGAAATCTAATACAATATATATGTCCTAAAATGGGTGGTACCTAGCTATCTAATCTTTCTTTGAAGTTCCATCTGTGTCTCTGGTGAAACTCATTGAAATTTAAATGGACATTCACACAGGTATGTTACTTCCATTAGTTCCTTTAGATAGCAATCTTCCCAGCTGGAGGTGTAAATAGCATTCTAACACAAGAAATACAGCTGTTACACAAAAAGACTTCTAATAACAAAATATACGTTCAATATATCCACTTAATCAAAACTGAGTGTTTGATAGAAAAAATGGCTGTTCCATTTTCCCTCACATTTGTAAGCTCCTTGGGGGCAGGGACTGATGTGAAGGTACAATATATATGTAAATTGACAATGCTATATAAGTAGCTGTAATATTTACTATAGATGGAGTTACAAACTAATAAACACTGCCATCTACTGGCTGAAAAATATATCTCTACTGATTACTGAGAGTAGTTGCAAAAAAATACTTGACACACTGTATTCCTAAGGCTATGGTACAAATTCCTGTAAGTGCTGGACAGAGCAGTGTTTCCCCAAGTCTGCCTTACAGCCAGATCTCCATTTTTCATGGCCAAAGCAAGTGAACTGCTCACCAAGAGTTATTGATAATGGTCACCTGCTACTAGATGCTGATTGTTTTTAATGTTTTGTGAGCTATGAAGGCATAGCCATGCACATTTATTAGCCAGTATACAGTATATTGACTCATCATTGTCATAATGTTCTAAAATATTTTTTTTCTTCATACTATTTTTTAAAGATACTTAGTATGGCACATGCTGTGCATTTGTTTCACTGTAAATTGCATAGTATCACTTTAGGCTTTAAAATGGGGCTGTTAGGGATCCGGGTATGACCAGAAATGTGTGGACTGACACAGGGAAACGCAGACTTCAGGTATAGTGTGAATAAGACAATTTATTAAGACTAAACAAAACATAGACGCAGTGCAAGACTAAACAACAACACAGTGCAAACAAACCAACCCAAACCTCCCACAGATAACAATAGAAACAGTACTAAGCGTAGTCGGGCAGGCCGGGTCGGTAGCAAACGGGCAGGCAGGGCACAAGGAGCAGGCGGAAGAGTAGTCAGGAATAGCCGAGGTCAGGACAGGCGGAGTTCATGCAGAGTCAGGGATCGAAGCAGAATCTGGATCAGGCAGAAAGCAGACAGGATGCAGGTACAGGGGCCCATGGGAAACATACACCAAGGCCCTGATCACAGGCCTGGCCATTCCCTAAATACACCTATTGTAATCAGCTTCAGGTGATGGCTCATTGCAGGAGTGAGCCTCTGGTTGCTGAGAGCACCCGCTGGCCAGCCCTGGTACTGCAGCCCACAAGGCAGGTGAGTCCCACCACCACTGGCAAGTCCATTCCTGACAGGGGCTATGGTCAGATTTTATTTATTTTGATACTTTTATCCCAAAACTGTTTCTGTAAATTATTAACAAGTGTTAGGTGGAGATAGGAATTTTTAGTATCTAAAGTCCATTTAAACCTACTAGTCCACCAACACTACCCTCTCTACAGCTCAATCATGCTGCTGTCCTAGTATGTCTAATGTGCTCTTCCATAGATACAGTACAGCCACCCTAAGACAGAAAGTATGTTACTGGCTGGATCACCACTTAAATATAAAGGAAAAAAAAAGCCTAACTTCAGCCACCACAGCAAAGGTAAGTTGCAATATATATTATACATACAGTACCTTTTAACTTGGTGAGAAAGGAAAGAGGGATACTTTATAGCACAAAGTATGTAGCCAAAGGACATGTCCTTGGCACACCTCCAATGAGGAATATAAGAATTAATACAAAAAATATGTTTGGTTTAACCCAAACTTTCATCACTACTCATTTTATTGTTTTTGATTTTCATAATAACAAAGGTTGGATAGAAGGTTTAACCCTTGAATAGAATGTGGCTCTGTGGCTTACGTATGTATTTGCAAATGTGTCCTAACTAAACCCCTGTTTTTAAACGCATGTTCTTAGACAGGTTAATTTGGTTTTTGGTAGTTGGCTAAGTGGCTGGCAGTTTGAACTGGCTTTCTTATCCCCCTCTTTTGATAAGTTATACTTATCCATGTTCCTTGCCGACAATAGCCATTATTAGACTGGGGTAGGCTGTCAAGTTGAACTGGATAGTCCTATTTTTTACTTTGTGACGCCTTCCATGTTCACTGTTTAAAAAGCCAGTTATAGACCTGGGTAGGTGACCAGTTTTTTCTTTGTATGTTAACCCTTACGCTGCCTGGTCTGCATGTCATACGAATCTGACAGCGGGAGATTTTACACACAATCCTGGTGTCTGCAGCTACCAGGATTGTGTGTATATCTGACAAGCCGACTCCTGCCCGTCAGGTGGAAGCTTTTTGATGGCTACACAGCTGCCCAATTGTTTCCACACACCCCCAGTAAAATGCCCCGGAGCGCTCCTGCCATGTATACTGGGCTCTGCTTGCCCACCTATGGGCCCGGGACCGGCATAGCAGGTACTGCCAGATACAGGGGAGGTAGCTGGGCAGGCACACCTCCACTCTTCTCCCCTTCCGGGTCCCCCTTTTAGTGTCCTCACAGTGTGACCGGGAAAGACCGTAATGCATTACATTCAGTGGAGCACAGGGGAGACATTTAGGGTTTTTTATACCCCGAATGTCCCATGAAAAAGAACCTGTCATAAAAAAATTATCAGATGAGGACTTTTTGTCCCCTAAGTGATGAAAACAAATTAAGTAAAAATATTTTTTTAAGCTGTAAAAACATTTTTGAGCCCTCACCCACACCCCCACATATGCAAATGTAAACACATGCGTCAGTGGCACCTATGCATGAAAACATCAATTGTGGTACATATTTTTCATATCGGCACACACCGGCATGAGAGCAATATTTGTAGCACCAGATCTCCCCTGTAATGCTAAACTGATGAACTGATGACCTATAGGGGTTTTTAAAGCATCACCTATGAAAAATATAGGGTACTGAAGTTTATCACTATTTTTTGGTGCACGCAAATTTAAGGTTTGACATGTTGGGTATCTATTTACTTGATGCAACCTCATCTTTTACATTTTACCAAACAATTGGGTAATTTATTGCATTTGTGTGCCGTAAAATTGACTTTAGTATATTTTTTTCTGAAATGTTGCATTTCATAGAACTTTGTAGCAATATTGTGTGACATATAAAATTCCAACTATCACTATTTTATTCTCTGGGGTGTATGCTTTCAAAAAATATTAAAATTTTTTGGGGGGTCTATTTAATCTTCAGGCCTAAAATTTTTTTTTAAACATATGTGCCAAAAACACAGAAATGGCAGTGAAAGGGTTAACACATTGAAATACCTTTTGATAGTTAAATAATAATTTTTTTATATACGTCTATAAATCAGGAAGGACAACTAGGGAAGAAAGAGGGACAGAGGGATTTGGTTCCAAATGAAGGACAGTCCCTCCCAATTTGGAAGAGTTATGAGGTAAGTAGTAAGCAATCGCTCCTGAAGGAGCCACTGGAAATAATTAGGTCCCCTACCTGTCCAAAGGCTGCCCGTCCTGTTACCAGTCCCAGTAGCTCATCAACAAACTCAAAATCTTTTTTACTGTTTATTACAGAACTCAGACAAAATGTAGGAAGGAGGGTTTAGAGGGCAGGAAGCAAAAAACACAAAAATATTCCGAAGATCAGCCTTTCAGCAATACTGATAATTCACTAAAGAGTGTTGCAGGGAAGCTGGACAGATGGTACTAGGACCTATCAACTACAGCTCCAGGCAGGGGTGGACTGACAACTCATGGGGCCCCCTGGCAATAAGGGATCATGGGGCCCCTGTGTCCTTGCCCAAACTCAAAAAAGCCTATGAAAAAGGTACCAGGGGCATCTCATGGGGCCCCCTACTGACCCCGGGCCCTTGGGCAGAGCCCGAGTTTCCAAATGGTCAGTCCGCCCCTGGCTCCAGGTTTTGGGGAACTTTTGATCTAGGGACAGAGGTCATATGGTGCTATATTTGGACTGGGACTGCTCTTAGCGAGTTATCCCTTCTCCAGTCCAGCTTCAACGGGTGTCTCTTCCTTGGGCCCCCAACTCACAGCATATGCTGAGGTTTAACTCAAAGTAGAGCTTCCCTAGCACACAGGCCTACTCCTAGGGGAAACCTCAAAGGAGAAAGATCTTCTGACCAGATGCCCACAGATATGTATCCTATCCTCAACCATACCTTTTGAGCTAGCTTCACAGGCATAGGTTGGGTTGTATAAATATTCATACCTCTAGAGGTTAACCATTCAACAATATTTGTTTTAACATTTTCCATCAACAGACAGGAGTAATTAATCACCAGGTTTAGAGAGAACCTGCAGAATCCTGACAAACAGATTTCAGTTTAGCTGGCTACAGCTAGCCATAGTACACTAACTTTGACCAGCCTAGGGCAGGGGCCCAACACATGTGGTTATTTGCCAAAAGATTTGTAACTCTGTTCAACCACTTTTATGACTCGTAGACCTCTGTCAGATAGCAAAGTCATGGTATGACAGCACTTTCTCTGTTATAGCTAAAGAATACAGTGGTGACACCCTATACCAGTGATGGCGAACCTTTTTGAGCCCGAGTGCCCAAACTGCAACCCAAAACCAACTTATTTCTTTCAAAGTGCCAACACTGCAATGAAACCTGAATATCGAGCTTTTGGTTTAGAAAAAACAACTCGTACAGTAGTGCAAACTAATTAACAGTACAGGGATGACCAGAGACTGTGGACACAGTACAGGGATGACCAGAGACTACGGACATAGTACAGGGATGACCAGAGACTGCGGACACAGTACAGGGATGACCGGAGACTGCGGACACAGTACAGGAGATGACCAGAGACTGCGGACAGTACAGGAGATGACCAGAGACTGCGGACAGTACAGGAGATGACCAGAGACTGCGGACACAGTACAAGAGATGACCAGAGACTGCGGACACAGTACAGGAGATGACCAGAGACTGCGAACAGTACAGGGATGACCAGAGACTGCGGAAAGTACAGGGATGACCAGAGACTGCGGACACAGTACAGGGATGACCAGAGACTGCGGACACAGTACAGGAGATGACCAGAGACTGCGGACACAGTACAGGAGATGACCAGAGACTGCGGACACAGTACAGGAGATGACCAGAGACTGCGGACAGTACAGGAGATGACCAGAGACTGCGGACAGCACAGGGATGACCAGAGACTGCGGACAGCACAGGGATGACCAGAGACTGCGGACAGCACAGGGATGACCAGAGACTGCGGACAGTACAGGAGATGACCAGAGACTGTGGACAGTACAGGAGATGACCAGAGACTGCGGACACAGTACAGGAGATGACCAGAGACTGCGGACAGTACAGGAGATGACCAGAGACTGTGGACAGTACAGGAAATGACCAGAGACTGTGGACAGTACAGGGATGACCAGAGACTGCGGACACAGTACAGGGATGACCAGAGACTGCGGAAAGTACAGGAGATGACCAGAGACTGCGGAAAGTACAGGAGATGACCAGAGACTGCGGACAGTACAGCAGATGACCAGAGACTGCGGACACAGTACAGGAGATGACCAGAGACTGCGAACAGTACAGGAGATGACCAGAGACTGCGGACAGTACAGGGATGACCAGAGACTGCGGACAGTACAGGGATGACCAGAGACTGCGGAAAGTACAGGGATGACCAGAGGCTGCGGAAAGTACAGGGATCACCAGAGACTGCAGACACAGTACAGGGATGACCAGAGACTGCGGACACAGTACAGGGATGACCAGAGACTGCGGACACAGTACAGGAGATGACCAGAGACTGCGGACACAGTACAGGGATGACCAGAGACTGCGGACACAGTACAGAGATGACCAGAGACTGCGGACACAGTACAGGGATGACCAGTGACTGCGGACAGTACAGGGATGACCAGAGACTGCGGAAAGTACAGGAGATGACCAGAGACTGCGGACAGTACAGGGATGACCAGAGACTGCGGACACAGTACAGGGATGACCAGAGACTGCGGACACAGTACAGGAGATGACCAGAGACTGCGGACACAGTACAGGGATGACCAGAGACTGCGGACACAGTACAGAGATGACCAGAGACTGCGGACACAGTACAGGGATGACCAGTGACTGCGGACAGTACAGGGATGACCAGAGACTGCGGACAGTACAGGGATGACCAGAGACTGCGGACATAGTACAGGGATGACCAGTGACTGCGGACAGTACAGGGATGACCAGAGACTGCGGACACAGTACAGGGATGACCAGAGACTGCGGACAGTACAGGGATTACCAGAGACTGCGGACACAGTACAGGGATGACCAGAGACTGCGGACATAGTACAGGGATGACCAGAGACTGCGGACACAGTACAGGAGATGACCAGAGACTGCGGACAGCACAGGGATGACCAGAGACTGCGGACAGTACAGGAGATGACCAGAGACTGCGGACAGTACAGGAGATGACCAGAGACTGCGGACAGCACAGGAGATGACCAGAGACTGCGGACAGCACAGGGATGACCAGAGACTGCGGACAGCACAGGGATGACCAGAGACTGCGGACAGCACAGGGATGACCAGAGACTGCGGACAGCACAGGGATGACTGCTGACCTTTGGGGAGGGAGGGGGAGCGGGTACCTGAATTTGACAGGTACCCGCTCTTACTTCCGCAGAGTTTTTTTTTTTATCTTACCTGTTCCTTTATCCAGCCGCGCGTTGTCTTCCCGGCTTCTGTAGTGTGGGCGGACAGCCGGATGCCCAGTGCGCATGCGCGAGAAGCGCTGCGCTTTGTGATTGGTCCGGCGGCTTCTGGGATCTGTCATGTGTCCCAGGTACCGCCTTACCATTCACAAAGAGCACTGCTTCTTGTGCATGCGCACTTGGGACCCGGCTGTCACGCACACTACAGCCGGGAAGACAGCGCGCCGCTGGATTCTCCTGGCGTGCCCACAGATAAGGCTCGGCGTGCCGGCTGTGGCACGCGTGCCACGGGTTCACCATCACTGCCCTATACCATATGACAATTGGACAGTGAAAAGCTGTCCAAAAAATTGATAGGTAATCAACTCTTCTCACCAGGGGTGGACTGACCATTTGGAAACTCGGGCACTGCCCAAGGGCCCGGGGTCAGTAGGGGGCCCCATGAGATGCCCCTGGTACCTTTTTCATAGGCTTTTTTGAGTTTGGGCAAGGACACAGGGGCCCATGATCCCCTATTGCCCTAGGGCCCCATGAGTTGCCATTCCGCCCCTGCTTATCACTCTGCTTCTCCCTCCTGTAAGCATGTTCACTGTGAGCACATTTAAATGCCGAAAAGCCCAATTAGTGATTCCCACCTCCATCTCAATCTGAGCATTGCTGCGTGAGGGATGACCACTGTATGTAAAACATATATGGTAATTTTTTAAATAAACTGCATTAATTAGTGTTTTTAATTATTTCCTAAAGCTCTACAAATATAATATCACAAATTCTTATATGGAAAGGTATTGTAGGTCAGGGATAAATTATACCTAACAGCTGATGACACTTCCTATATCAGCAATCCACTTCAAACAACAAATGTCAATCAAATGAAAGAGCACAATAAATGAATATTAGTTATGCATAAGTCAGTATCCTGCAGAGTTTAATTATTCTACATAATGTTTTTGTAATCAGCAAAATGGTACTTTATTGCAAGGATAGGCTACCTTGGAGATCCACTTTAAGTACACAGAATAATATAAAGATCTGCCATGTCAAAATTGATTTCTGATTTTAGTTTGTTTTTAATTAGTAAATGCAAGCAGGAAGAAAAAAAAATATAAGCCTTTAAATAGTTTTTTATTTTCTAGGCAGAAAATGAAAATCCTGTTTCCAACCTTCTTCTCCCCAGCAGAGTTATCCCTGCCTGGAACCCTGCCAACCAGGTGTTTTACCAGTGCTGCCAGGTAGCTCTATGGTTATCATTGCTTCATAAGCCGCTTAGCTTTCGTTAGTAAGACCTAGCTCAGGCTAAGAAATGTATTGCTGTACAAATTAGGCTGCATTGTAGTGGCACAGCTTGGTCTCAGATGGCCATTGAAAGAAGTCGATTTCTAAAACTGGACTGCATTGCTTTCAAAGCAAACGGAAATTAGCATCAGCAGTACACTAGAAACAGTAATGGATGGTATGTGAACAGGTTTTTCACCAAATTATTTTTACTGGTTAATGCCTATAAAAAATAAAATAGAGGTCCCTGCTAAAGAAGACTAGGCATCCAATACCAGAAGTGTGACAGAGGCACACTGATAAGTTACAGTAAGTCAAGTAACAGATGAGAAGTCATTGCATCTCCTATTTCACAGGCAAGAGGTATAAAGCAGGAATCAAGCAAAGGTCATAACAACTGGGTATCTGTAAGGAAATTCTTGTGAGATGGTTGGCAAATAGAAATGCGCATGCACACGGAAATATCCGGAGAATAGTGATCAGACATACGCATGCGCACAGAAATGCGCGATCGCGCACACGCACGTGCACACGCATGGCGAATCTTGGCGCCAGACAGACTATTTAAAGGGTGCCTCTGGCTGTGTTTAGTGCTGACTGGTCTTCAGCTGTTCCCGTGTCCTGCTGTGTTTCTGTGTGATTCCCTTTTTAGCATTTCAAGCATCTTAATTAACCACTTCCAATCAGCAATTTAGAATTTAAAGTACTTGGGTAATAAATAAAAATGGGCAAACAGGAAGGATTTTTAATGCAGAAGACACATGCTTTGTCTCTTCTGCATTATAATTACCTACCTACCTGTCCTTCCCCATCCTCGCAGCTCACTGTAGAAATTCTGCAATGTAACTCCTGTGCATTCACGGGAGTGATGTCATCCTCACCTAGACGATGAAAAAAAAAGCATTTGATACCCTGGAGTTGGCCACTCAAAGATGTCAGCAGCCAGCGGGGAGTTCCAGGATGTCACATCGCTGGAGTCAATGTCAGTATATTCCACTTTAACATTCTCAGGCACAGTTCCTGTCCTAAAATAATAATTGGTTGTAAAGCCAGAAGGGTTTTTAACTTATTGCATTCTCTGCATTAAAGTAAAAAACCTTCTGCATGCAGCTCCCCCATCTCCCCTTATGCTTACCTGATCTCAATCCAGCTTTGTGCCCAAGAGCAACAGCACTGCTCTCTCTCTCCTGCTTGGCCAGGGAGGCAGAAGCAGGAGCCATTGACCCCTGCTGCTCTCAATCAAGTCCTGTGAGCATAGAGAAGGGGGTGGGGCTAAGCTGTGCCGCTCTGTGTATATCTATAGACTGAGCCCGCTCGAGTGTCCCATAGAAAGCGGCTTGCTATGGGGGCATTCTGTAGGGGGGAGGAGCCAGGAAGGGAACACCAGAAGGGGAGGATGGGAGCTGCTTTGTTCAAAACCATGATTAGAACAGGTAAGTTTGACATATTTGTTATTAAAAAAAATACCTTTACAATCACTTTAATCTAAGTTCCATTTGACAGTCAGGAATTTGCACCAGTGTTTCAGGGTCACTGACAGCTCCTGGTCTTGAAGTAGAACTAAAAAGGAAGGGTTATAATCCTTGTCAGTTTTTTGTTTTGCCTTCTGGCCATTGGGAATATTTCCCGTCACTTCCTGTCCCATATAAATATTGTGAACACTCCCAAAGTATAAATAACTACAACAAAAGAAAGAAAAGATAAAATACTTTCACCCTTGAAAGTGATATAACAAACAAATTGCTCTTTTCATTTATCCCTATAATACCCTTTCTCAAATAAATCTATGTAAATAAAATCAAATATACAAGCACAGACGTGTAATAACACTCAAATTGGATAAAAATATATATAAATAAATAAAATAAATAAAGCTATAGTGTCCAAAAATTGTCTTTCAACCAAGTCAGATCACTTTTTCTCCTCTTTCATAACTTCTTCTTGTGATGATATATATGGAATTTCAAATACGATGATCCAATGTAGAAAACCCTATAGAGGTAATAATCCGCTGTTCCTCTCACTTCCTGTCCCATAGCCAAAACAGGAAGTGAGAGGAACAGGGGTTGTTACCAGAACCCTGTCCCCACTGGAAGATTTCCTGTTTATTACCGTTCTGGTGACAACCCAAAACTTGAGATTTTTTCCTTAATTTTCACTCTTCAGAGATGCCTTGAAACATTGTTCTTTTAAAAACCTCCATATGCCACTACTATCTAATGTTTCTGGGTGTGTGGGATAGTGTATCCCCCGCTGGCTGGCTGTGTCCTTTAGTGATGTAGAGGTTGGCAGAAGTAACCATAGTGGACAGCAGAGGACATGCTATCTGACACAGCCAGAATTTTCAGATAATAGCATTGCACAGAGCTCTTTAAGCTCTTTCAACAAACTGAAGAAAGTAAAAGTGAGTATTCCTCTTCTCCAGTTGCAGGGTACTTTAAGGTCTATCTATTGAATAAAGGAAGCATTAGGGTTGCTTAAACTTTTCACCAAATACTTTAAAATCCTTTTTGAGGACCTTACACTTTTTTACAACTTAGCCATTAGTGCTAAAAGCAGCTTAAAAGGACAAATTTATTTCTACAGGTGGACCATATTCCGGTAGTCCTAAGGAATAGATTACCCTTAGGAATGAATAGAACACACATGCCTGCAGAAAGAGGGGCCAACAGAGGTGCTTTCAGAAGAAAGGCTGAGTGGTAAGCAGATATCCTGCTGCAGGACTATTAATCACAACAGCAAGAGGTGAGCCAAAGCCCTAAGCTCAGAGTCAATTGTATTTTTGACTTGCACACTGCTAGCTGTTAGAAATTCTGTATACAGTCTTACAGAACAGACAGTGCACAGTTCACATGTGCTTTTCTGCTTTACTGCAACCAGGAAACAGGAAACTTTATTTAGTGGGAAAACAGAGTTTACCATAGATGCAGCTGCAAACCTATAAACACTGCCATCTACTGGTTGAAGAATATATTTCTACTGAATAGTGGTATAATTATTGCACAAAATACTTGAACACTATATTACAACATACTGTAAGCCCAGCTGCACCTAAGACAATCCAATCCCCCTCAAGCCCTGCCACCAGATTTTTATGTTTTTGGAGGAGAAAAGACAAACAAAATCAATAAAAAGAAATGTCCCTGTTAGTCTGTAATTCTCCCTAACCCTGTTGCCCAATGCACTGTCACAGGTTCCCTTATTATGAATACGTCCATAGCTATAAAACCATCCTTTTAGTGAATGGTGTTACAAAATATGCTGATATCTGAATGTATTCATGTACTCGGCTTGAAAGGACTTTTGTATTCTGTAACACTGAAAACAGACTCTAATTCTGTTCCGATTCTATTTCTTTTACAGCACATTTGAAAAAGAATGTTTAAGTTTAGCAATCTATTAATATGCTCTTTGTCTACATAGAAAATTCTGTTAGGAGATAACAATTAATTAACAATACACAGTATGTTTTTTAGAAAGAAGGCTCAACATTTTATTCACTTTTGATTAAAAAAGGATTTAAAATAGCAAATACAGTGGCTAGCTCTAGCAAGTGATTTGTGAAGCATTACAAATCCAAAGAACAACAGATGTTTTCATGGAACCTTTCTTTTGTGAAATTAGAATGCCTAGTAATAATTTACTTCATACGCCTCATGTCTTTCACACCAAATGCCTGTTTGCTTTGGCCTCATTTCAGCTAAGCATAATTTTTAAAGTGTACCTGTGCTCATTTTACACAAATGGGATCACATCAGGGATCACAAGCACTCACAGGGCACAAGATCCCCTAGCACTTAACCATCCCCTACCTAGACCCTAAGCAAGTCTGTAAAGAGGAACTTAAGAGTCCTTAAAGAGGTCCAAAATATTCATATATCTGCTTCAACAGTCCAGCCCTTTGGCCATTCTTATTATGCGGTATGACGTCACTGTATGTGCAGAAGTGTAGTCATCCTGGCACACAGGCACTGTGCCAGAATGTAAATAGTACAAAGAAGACTGATCAGGCAAGTAGGTTTATTTTATTGCATTGAATGTCTCTACTGCAATAAATAGCTTGCCTGCTCCTATTTTTAAACTTCCACTTTAACACTTAATTCCTTCCTGAAAAAAACCCCTTAAACATCAGAGCAAGTAGCTTAATGCAGTATAAAGAATTTGTAATTTTATTAAACCAGTCTGGTGGTCAAGGCAGCCCTACTAAATGTGTAAACAGGTTGTCTACTGTAGCAAGGATGCTGCCCTTGTAAGGGGAGGAATGGGTTAATTTTTGCCGCCATTCCCAGGTGAATTTCTGGAAATGGCCCTGTCTGATGATAAAGGGACAGGGATCTGGATCCTGGGGGTTGTCGCCATCAGCGGCATTAGCCTGGCTTGCTGAAGTCTGTCTTCTGCTGAACTCCCCAACTACTTTTATTAAGGGGGACTGCTAGGGCTTGCAGTCCACCCAGAAGACACCAGCATCCTGGGACCCGCCACTATGGACTCTGCCATGTATGGACTCTCACCTGTGTAGGTACAGTGCCTTTAAAATGTATTCATGCCTCTTTCCACATTTTGTTATGTTACAACCAAAAACGTAAATGTATGTTATTGGGATTTTATGTGATAGACCAACACAAAGTGGCACATAATTGTGAAGTGGAAGAAAAATTTCAAAATTTTTTTACAAATAAATATCTGAAAAGTGTGGCATGCATTTGTATTCAGCCCCCGTTACTCTGAGGCCCCATTCACAAATGATCGTTTTGTAGTGTGAAGCTCCAAAATGTTCAGGGGGGGAAAAAAAAAATCAATATTACTCTGTGGAGATGGTTCATATCTCTACTCCAAGTTGCCTGAAGCAGAACGCTTGAAGCTCAAAAAAGTTTTGGAACTACTTTTGCAGCTTAAATCAGGCAGATTTTTCAGGTTTTTGGCGCGTTTTCATTCTCATAGAAAAGAATAGAAACGCATGATTGTTATTATTATTTTATAACATTTTTAGGGGGTTATGGGTTAATTATTATTAATTATTACAAGTATTTATTTATGATTATTTTGATTTGTGTATTTATTTTACTTTTCTTTATTTTTTTATTGTTAATAATAATAATAATAAAAATAAATAATAATAATTTGTTTAATATATTTTAAGGGTTAGGGGGTTAAGGTTAGGGGTTAATTACTATTACATAATATTTATTTATGATTATTTTTATTTACTTGTGTATTTATTTAACCATTTGCCCTCCTGAGGATTTACCCCCCTTCCTGACCAGGTCTCTTTTTGCTATACAGTGCTGCACTAATTCAACTGGTAATTGCGCGGTCATGCAATGCTGTACCCAAACAAAATCTATGTCCTTTTTTTCACACAAATAAAGCTTTCTTTTGGTGGTATTTGATCACCTGTGCGTTTTTTTATTTTTTGCGCTATAAACAAAAAAAGACAAAATTTTGAAAAAAAACTATATTTTTTACTTTCAGCTATAAAAAACATATAGTAAACTCAAATTTCCTCATAAATTTAGGCCAAAATGTATTTTGCTACATGTTTTTGGTAACAAAATCCCAATATGTGTATATTGATTGCTTTGTGTGAAAGTTATAGCGTCTACAAACTATGATATAGATAATGGAATTTACACAGCTTTTGCTTTCTGACTGCCTATCATTTCTTGAGGTGCTAAAATACCAGGACAGTATAAACACCCCCAAATGACCCCTTTTTGGAAAGTAGACACCCTAAGGTATATGCTGAAAGGCATATTGAGTCCATGGAAGAATTATTTTTTCTCCACAAGTCTTTGGAAAATGACATTTTTTTTTAACACAAAGTTGTCACTTAAATGATATATAGCTCACACAAGCCATGGAATTGCACCCCAACTCTACCGAGTATGGGGATACCCAGGGGCATGTTTACCACAAGGTATTTGCCTAGGAGGGCATTTTTCAGGGGGGTAGCACCGCCCCCCTGGAAGAAAGGACCGAAGAAGGGACACATGCAGCTTGGGGACCAGGTGGGATCTGAAAGAGGCTGTGGGCTGCTTGACTCTCACTCCCAGGGATGTTCAGAGCTGTGAAGGTGATTGTTTTTCTCTCTCTCGCTGGGAGGGAAGTGGCCAGTGTATGGGGGTGATGGTAGTGGAAGGCTCTCTCGGGTGGGGGTTCAGGGGTGTTGTTGGTCAATGTCTGGCTCTCTTCGGGGGGGGGGGGAGGTGCGAATTTTGTGTTGCCTAGGGCAGCACAAAACCTGAATACACCACTGGGGATACCACATGTGTGAGACTTTTTGGGAGCCTAGTCATATACAGGAGCCTGAAATCCAAAGACCACTTTGAAAGGCTGAAGGTGCGTAGCTTCCTCATTTCACTTCCTCACTATCTACAGTTTCGGGGGCCCTGATATGCCAGGATAGCACCAACCCTCCCAAAATGACCCCTTTTTGGAAAGTAGACACCCCAAGGAATTTAAAAAGAGGCATGGTGAGTATTTTGCAGATCTAATTTATTCTCACAAGGTTTTGAAATGTAAAAAAAAAGAAAAATATGTTTTTGTTTTCTTTCTTCATTTTCCAAAAATTGTGGCAACAAACGATATCTGTAAAATACTCACAATGCTTCTTATCAAATTCCTTGGGGTGCCTACTTTCCAAAAAGGGGTCATTTGGGGGGTTTGGTGCTATCCTGGCATTTCAGGCCCTCCAAAACTGTGAAAGGTAGTGAGGAAGTGTAATGATGAAATAAAGCCCTTTAAAAGCCTATTGGTGCCTAATGGATTTTGGGATCCTGTACTTGGCTAGACTGCCAAAAAGTCTCTCACATTTGGTATCCCCATACTCGGGAGAAGTAGCAGAATTTAATTTGGGGAGTAATTCCACATATATCAATGGTATGTGTGAGCAACAAATCATTTAAATGACAATTTTTTGTAAAAAACAAATATTTTTGTTTTGTCATTTTCAAAAAACTTGTGGTAAAAAAAATACATTCTTCTATTGACTCAATATGCCTCTCAGCAAATAGTTTAGGTCTACTTTACAGTGTGCAGAGGGCCCTTCAGAATTCCTGCAACTTTTTATGTCACTTAGTACTCACGCAGCGATTTTTCAAATGCAAATTTTACTTTTTATTTTAATGCACAAAAACACAAGATATTGGCCAATTATTTCGTAAAATGTAAACGATGATGGCATGCCGAGTGAATAGATACCAAACATAACATGATTTAAAACTGTGCATGCCCCGTGCAATAATGACAAACTTCATACATTTTTAATATCCGTAGACAACACTTTAAAAGCCTTTACCGGATACCATTTTATATTTACAGAGGAGGTCTAGTGCTAGAATTACTGGCCTTGATCTGACGTTCGGGGCGATCACCTCATATGCATGGTGCAACCGCCGTTTACATACTGGCACAGGGTCAACACTTGTGCACACAGGGTTTTTATAAGTTAATTTGATTTTTTTTTATTGTTTTTACACTGTCCCTTTTTTTTTTTTGATCACTTTTAATGCCATCACAGGGAATGCAAATATCCCCTATAACTTCAATAGGCATTGTCATATATTCTTTTTTGAGAAATCTGGGGTCTATCAGACTCTAGATATCTCCTCTGCCCTTACATTATCTAATCTCACCAAGATCGGTGTGATCAGATGCTTTCCCAATTTACAAATGGTGCTGTTTATATCCTGTGAAACTGAAGTGATGAAATGCTCGTAGCTTCCGATTTCTTAGACTATAGAGATGATTGGCACCATTCCGATCTCCAATCAGCTCTATGGTCAGCTAGCAGAAACACCAGCTGCATTTTCAGGTTCCCCTGATGGCATGGGACTGCCCGAGAAGGCCGTGGAAGGCAGCGGGGGGGGGGCATCATCCTGTTATAACCACTTAAAGTTCAGTGATATGCCAGTACGTCTCTGGTCCTTGGGTGTATATGCTATGTTCTTTTTTTTGTATGCAGTCTGTGGGCTGAATGAAGAAAAAAGAAGAAATCTCTGCCAGAAAAAGTGTGTGGCTTTGAGTATTGGGCCACAGCAACTTCTGGATAAAAAGGACCGTGATGATCTCTTCTTGGAATTTCAGGAAGGATCCACTTCGTCCATTTGCTTTGTAAATTACAAAACCGTTATATATAGCCAATTAAAAGGTTTGAGCTCTTCGGAAAACTAGGTACGGATTCATCATTTGGTCATTGAAGTCCACCTCTCCCATGTTAAGGTTATAGTTGTGGACACAGAGGGGTTTCTCAACAACGCCAGATACCGTGTTAATTTGGACTGTCACATATGCGTGAATCGAAGACAGGACAAAAACATCCCATTTGTCCTTCCACTTCACTGTGAGCAATTCATCCTTCCTCAAGAAGGCTCTCTCTCCCTTTCTAAGTTGGGTATTTATAAGCCGTTGGGGGAACCCCCAGTGAATAGGTCGCATGGTGCCACATGAGCCAATTCCAAGATTGTACAAATGTCTAAAGAATGGCATGCTTGTATAGAGATTATCCACGTATAAGTGGTACCCCTTACGGAACAAAGACGACACCAAGTCCCAAACTATCTTGCCACTGCTCCCCAGGTAGTCTGGGCAGTTGAAGGGCTTTACTTTACTGTCTCTTCCTCATAAACCCTAAATTTGTACGTATAGCCTGTGGCCCTTATCACTGAAATGCATGAAGCTCATTATCGTCTCATATCTATGCCTGGTCATGGCAGCAGAGAACATGGACATATGATGAATCGGGTCTGTGGACCAATACAACCGCAACTCATTCTTTTTTGTAATGCCCATGTTGGGGGTTAGGCCCAAAAAAGTTTTAATTTCGGAAACCGTAATGGGTTTCCATGCGAATGGTCTGGTAAGGTTTGAATTTGGGTTTGTGGCGATATATTGTTGAGCATATAAATTGCTTTGGTCCACAATCAAATTGTACAAATCCTTTGTGAAAAACAGCTCCAAATCAAATTAAAATTTGCTGTTTCCACCTGAATTCCGGGTTGGGCAGTGAATGGGGGAAGTATGGGTGCTGCAGAATCTATGGGCTGCCAATCAGGATTTGCAAGCATGTCTGGAAGGACACTAGGGGCTCTACGGGCCTGTGTGCGAATTCTTGGTGGCCGTGGGACACTACTTGTGTTCGCCACCGCACCAGCTTGTACTGCACTTATGGGACTCGCCTTGTCACCAAGTGATACTGCAATGCTGGAATAAAAAAAGACCAGGATGTAGTAGGCTGCTGGTGCTCACCAGTTCACCAAAAGGTAGTGCGTCACTAGTACTGGCACTCTGCTGCATATGAGACAAGTCATGCAATCCTAGCACTTCAGCTTCATGGGGTCGCGTACACCTGATCTTAACAGGGACCTCTTTTCCATCGTCCGAGCTACCTGTCAGGCTGCCGCTGCTGTGTACAGGTTCATATTCTGAGGCTGATTGTGTCAATGAGTCCTCCCCTTTGTTCTCACCTGACATGCTCAGAATCCTGTAGGCCTCTTCACTAGTGTACTTTTCGTTGGATATTTTGTACTCTAAATTTACAGGTACCTAGTGCGATTCACGGGAAAAAGCGCACCTGGACTGCTTGAACCGCTACAAAAAAAATGACTGGCAAGTACTGACGGAGATCAGGCCTGATTCTGCAAACACTGGTTTTGTGTGCAATGTATTACAGGTGACAGTAATCAGAAATTATACTGACACTGCACTTCTTGTTAGGAGTGGGGGGGGAACGTTGGGGCTAAACGCTACTGCTGGCAGCGAACGGGGATGATCCTGCAAACACTATGTTTTTGGGAACACTAATACTAAGGGGGCACTGGTATAGTTTTGTTTGTGATCAATATATTGATCTGTACAAACACTATACTAGTAATGACAGTGATCAGCGACCTATAGCATGAGTTTGATAGTGTACGGCTATCTAACGCTAGCTGACCCTAGCTGGGAGGGACGCCCCTAACTGACCCCTAACTGACCCTGACGCTATCTGACATCGCTAGTGGCACTAACACAGTGATCAGTGAAAAATACTGTACACTGACACTGTACTAATGGCACTGGCAGGGGGCAATCAAAGGATTAAATGTGGCAAGCAAGGGGTTAAAATGTCTCTAAGATGTGTGGGTGCAGTGTGCTGCTTTTACTCACGTGTGATGTCATTCTTCTCTCTCTGGAACAAAATGGTTCCAGGGAGAAAAGAACCAGCTAGATCCTGTGCTTGTACTTACAAATACAGGCACAGCTCTGCATCTCCATTTGCTGTAGGAGGTCAGCAAAGTCCTGGCCAAAATCATTGGCTGAGACCTGCTGACATACACTTCCTACAACGAATGACAGTGGAGGACAGTGGGGGGGTGTGCGCATGCGAGATCTAAACCCGGAAGAGCAAAGCGAAGTAAGGGGTACGTCGCTTTGCCTGCAGCTACCGCCTGTCCGCAGTGGTTCATTTGTTCTCTTCCTCTCTCTATGGACTTAATATCTTTCATCTATTTGCATGGTGCTCTGGACCATACTGCAATTATCATTTAAACATTACAAAGAATATAACAGGATATGCAAAAAGGAAATAAAGGCTGCAAAAATTGAAAATGAACAGCTTGCAAAAGACAGCAGGACAAACCCCCAAAATCCTTAAAATCTATTAATAGTAAAAAGGTCCGGTCCAAGCACGTAAGCACTTTAAAAAATAATATAGAGTGGGTGACTGGAGACAAAGAGAAGGCAAATTTATTAAATACCTTCTTTAGTTCTGTGTATACAAAGGAGTATGGCATGGTATTGACACAGCCCCAGATGATCCACATTGGCTCACAATTGATATGATCCAAAATTTTTAGACAGTATAAAGGTGAATAAAGCACCTGGACCAGATGGCATACAGTCACAGGTTTTTAAAGAATTGAGCTCTGTCATTTCAAAGCCATTGTTTCTAATTTTTAGGGACTCCTTAACCACTTGCCTACCAGGCACTTATACCCCCTTCCTTACCAGGCCAATTTTCAGCTTTCAGCGCTGCCGCACTTTGATTGACAATTGCGCAGTCATGCAACATTGTACCCATATGAAATTTTGATCATTTTTTTCTCACAAATAGAGCTTTCTTTTGGTGGTATTTAATTGCCACTGGGCACTTTACTTTTTGCGCTATAAATAAAAAAAGTGCAAAAAAATTGAAAAAAAAAACAAGTTTATTTGTTTCTTTTATAAAATTTTTCAAACAGGTATTTTTTCTCCTTCACTGATGTGCGTTGATGAGGCAGCACTGATGGGCACTGATAGGCGGCACTGATGGGCACTGATAGGCAGCACTAAAGGGCACTGATAGGCAGTACTAATGAGGTGGCACGGATAGGCGGCACTGATAGACAGCACTAATTAGGGGTCACGGATAGGCGGCACTGATATGCAGCACTGATAGGCGGCACTGATAGGTGACACTGATTATGGGTACTGATAGACGGCACTGACTGGCATCACTGCTGGGCACTGACTGGCGGCACTGACTGGCACAACCCCTGGGCACTGACTGGTGGCACTGACTGGCAGCACTGCTGGGCTGCACTGGTGGGTGGCACTGGTGGGCGGCACTGGTGGGTGGGCACAGGTGGGTGGCACTGGTGGGCACAGGTGGGTGGCACTGGTGGGCACAGGTGGGTGGGCACAGGTGGGTGGCACTGCTGGGCACATGTAGGTGGCACTTCTGGGCACAGGTAGGTGGCACTGCAGAGTGGCACAGGTGGGGGCACTGCTGGGCACAGGTGGGGGCACTGCTGGGCACGGGTGGGCGGAGCTAGTGGGCGCACTGCTGGGCGGAACTTGCGGGTGTCACTGCTGGGCACCGATCATCAGGGCACTGATCATCAGTGCCCTGATGATCGGTGCCGATCCCCGCTCTGACAACTGCCGGTTCTCGGCAGTACTTTCCTCACGATCTGACAGCGTGAGGAAAGTGCAGCCGAGAACCGGCACTTGCATTTCCCTGTGATCAGCGTGTCATTGGACACCGCTGATCACGTGGTAAAAGGCCGCTGTGATTGGCCTTTTACCACATCACGTAATCAGCTGTGTCCGTAGGACACAGCGATCACGGAGATCGCCGGGTGCGCAGGAGAGCGCGTTCTGGGAGGACGTCATATGACGTCCACCCAGAACTGGCCGGCCGCGGTGAAGCCGTCATTCGGCTATGCGCGGTCGGCAAGAGGTTAATGACTGGCATAGTACCACTGGATTGGTGTAAGGCCAATGTGGTGCCTATATTTAAAAAGGGATCTAAATCTTTACCAAGTAGTTATAGACCTGTTAGTTTAACTTCTATAGTTGGGAAGATACTGGAGAGTTTACTAAAAGACCACATAGATGAGTTCTTGCTGGAAAAAAAATATTTTGAGCAACAGACAACATGGATTTATGAAAGACAGAAGTTGTCAAACAAGTCTGATTTCTTTTTATGAGGAGGTGAGAAAAACCTTGGACAGAGGAGTGGCTGTGGACCTTATACTTGAATTTTGCAAAAGCATTTGACACAGTTCCCCACACATGTCTAGAGTGTCAGTCTACGGGCTTGTAAAAATCTGTATGTAAATGGATAGAAAACTGACTAAAAGATCGTATTCAGAGAGTAGTGGTTAATGATTCATACTCTGAATGGTCTAGGGTTGTCAGTGGTGTACCCCAAGGTTCAGTGTTGGGATCTTACTTTTTAATATATTTATAAACAATATAGGGTCTGGGATTAAAAATCCCATTTCAGTCTTTGCAGATGACACCAAGCTGTGCAGTGGAATAACATCCATAAGGGATGTCTCCAACTTACAAGCTGACCTCAATGCACTGTTTAATTGGCCAAATATGTGGCAAATGAGATTTAATGTTGATAAATATAAGGTTATGCACTTGGGGGCTAAGAATATGCATGCATCATATATACTAGGGGGGGTACAACTGGGGAAATCAATGGTGAAGGATCTGGGAGTTCTGGTAGATCATAGGCTTAATAATGGCATGCTGCAGTATCCAAGGTGAGAGAAATCCTCTCTTGTATTAAAAGAGGTATGGACTACAGAGAGAGAGAGAGAGAGAGAGAGAGAGAGTTCCTCCTGTACAAATCATTAGTAAAACCTCACCTGGAATATACAGTTCAGTTTTGGGCACAAATTCACAAAAACAATATTGGGGAACTGGAAAAAGTGCAGTGGAGGGCAACCAAACTGGTAAGAGGCATGGAGGAGCTGGTAGGTCATAAACATAATAATGGCATGCAATGCCAAACTGCGGTTTGCTAAAACAAGCAAAATCCTCTCTTGTATTAAAAGAGGTATAGACTCCAGAGAGAGAGATATCATTTTACCCCTGTACAAATCATTAGTAATACCTCATCTGGAATATGCAGTTCAGTTTTGGGCACCAATTCACAATAAGAACATTGGGGAACTGGAGAAAGTGCAGAGAAGGGCAACCAAACTGATAAGAGGCATGGAGGAGCTGAACTATGAGGAAAGATTAGAGGAACTGAATTTATTCTCTCTTGAGAAGAAGATTAAGGGGGGATATGATCAACATGTATAAATACATCAGTGGTTCATATAGTGAAATCGGTGTAGAGTTATTCACTTTGATGTCATCACAGAGGACAAGGGGGCACTCTTTACATCTCGAGGAAAAGAAATTTAATCTCCAAATACGGAAAGGTTTCTTCACAGTAAGAGCTGTGAAAATGTGGAATAGACTCCCTCAAGAGTTGGTTCTGGCCAGCTCAGTGTAGTGCTTTAAAAAAGGCCTGGATTTTTTCTTGGATACACATAATATAACTGGTTACTAACATTTACAGGTAAAGTTGATCCAGAGAATATCTGATTGGAGATCAGGAAGGAATTTTTTTCCCCTGCTGGAACAATTTTCACCATGCTTTGCTGGGTTTTTTACCTTCCTCTGGATCAATTGTGGGTATAGGATTTATAACTTTTTTTAAAAAAAAATTATTTTATGGTTGAACTTGATGGATGTTTGTCTTTTTTTCAGCCAGGCTAACTATGCAACCATGTTTCTTATATAGATGGTAGCACCATTATGCTTTTTCATTGTGATTTCTCACATTAGAATATCAGATAGTTATGGTACTAACAGTATCTATAAATGCTTTGCTAGTCTTACTATGTCTTAATGACCTTCACTTTATCATAACCTTGTGATGTCTCATCTTACATTACTCTGGACAATATGCATCTCTATACACTTACTGGCTATAGACATGTACAATTGTGCTCTGTACTGTTTGAAAACTGAATAAAACAGTTTCAACATAAAATTCAGCACAGTTCTGCCCTACAAAACAACCAGGTGGATGAATCCATATACAGAATACAGTGGTGTCCTATCTTCACTCTAAAAGTACTTGCACACAGTACTGGCCAGAATTTGTTGTGTTTATTTTGCTCCTTTTTGCACAAGTAGAAAAAAAAATCTAGCTCTCAGAATAGTATTTTAACCTCAAATTAAAATTTTACATGCATACGTGTGTATTTGTGCTCATACACATGTAAAATACTGAACAGCAACTCAAATTTTTTGAATTGTATTTTTCCTCATCTATACACAGCGCATGTTTTAAACACCTGTATGTACAGGCATATGGAATACAATGGGCTGCATTTAGAACAGTAAAAAAAATACCTTTATGCCTAGAAATGAGGGTAAAAATGCAGCAGTGTGCAAGAGGCCTAAGGCTGCTAATCAAACAGTGAAAAAGCAGGTTCAAACTGTTTAGTTTACCCCTCTGCTCATTCTGCTCTCTTCTCCTATCAGCATTTTCTTTTTCAAAACAATTGCAGTAATATACCTGCCTGGCTCCCAGATCTGCTCTTCCTGCTCCATTTTCAGTACTGCTGTATACAGGATTACAAGAGGCTAATTCTAAGCCAAGGCAGTTATTTTGAATATTTGTCTTTTCTGGGACAATAATTTTTATTGATGTATGCAAATATGACATGACAACTGGTCACCCATGTAGGGGTTCAAAACAAACAGCATAGCTTAAAGGCATGAGTAATATCTCATGTAACTAAACAATTTTATAATTCACAGTGTCAACTGAACAACGTACAGTAGGAGCCATACATCCACATATGTGTGTATTTGTGCTCATACACATGTAAAATAAGCCCAAGGACCTAGCGACATACCATGGAGAAACATGAGAAGTGAAGCAGCAAACCAATTGCAAAAGGAGGAAGAGAAAATGGAAGGAGAGAGAGAGAGAGAGAGAGAGAGAGAGAGAGAGAGAGAGAGAGAGAGAGAGAGAGAGAGAGAGAGAGAGAGAGAGAGAGAGAGAGAGAGAGAGAGAGAGAGAGAGAGAGAGAGAGAGAGAGAGAGAGAGAGAGAGAGAGAGAGAGAGAGAGAGAGAGAGAGAGAGAGAGACTTCAGGGGTAAAGAAGTAGGGAGATAGAGGGAGGGGAGAAGGAAGGAAATGGGAAAGGGGAGAAGGAAGGCAAAGGGAGGATCCTACAGGCTTGGGCATAAGTAACATCAATCAAAGGTTGCCCAGGCTGGTTGGGTGCAGGGTGGGAAGAGCATATGGCCACCAAGGAGCTCACACTTTAAGAAACTTAAAGAAAGCATGAGAATCATGTAGAATACTGGATATTTTTCATTTATCATCAGGGCAGCCAAATTGCTCTTCACCACTGTAAATTATGCAGAAGGTTTCTTCCAGGCCTTAGCTATAGTGCGTTTGGTGGTAGTGATGGACCGAAACGCAGTCGACAATTCACACATAATGAAAGTTCAACTGCGAACTTCGAACAGGAACAATTCACTAAGCGGTATCTTAGTACACATCTGAGTATGCGATAAGATACGGCACAGCCACTAAAATACCACATGAGTTATATTATTAAGTCATGCGGTATTTTAGTAGTGAAGACATTATTTAAAGTTTCAGCTGCCAGCACGATTCTCCGCTGACAGCTGAATGTAAGCAATTAAATTTTTTTTTTTAAATGCATGCCCCCACCATCAGGGGCGGACTGACAACTCATGGGACCCCCGGGCAATAGGAGATCATGGGGCCCCTGTGTCCTTGCCCAAACTCAAAAAAGCCTATGAAAAAGGTACCAGGGGCATCTCATGGGGCCCCCTACTGACCCCCTGGGCAATAGGGGATCATGGGACCCCTGTGTCCTTGCCCAAACCCAAAAAACCTATAAAAAAGGTACCAGGGGCATCTCATGGGGCCCCTACTGACTCCGGGCCCTCGGGCAGTGCCCGGGTTTTCAAATGGTCAGTCCGCCCCTGCCCACCATCTATACCAAGCCCTTCGCGTCTAGTATGGATTTTGAGGGTAACCCCCATGCCAGAATTAAAAAAAAATGGTGTGGGGTCCCCCCCCAATATCCATACTAGACCCTTACCCGATCATGCAGACTGGCAGGTCAGGAAGGGGGGGGGTGAGTGAGCGCCTCCCCTACTGAACCATACCAGGCTACATGCTCTCAACATGGGGGGGTGCTTTGGGGCAGGGGGGCTTCCCCCCAAAGCACCTTGTTCCCATGTTGATGGGGACAAGGGTCTCTTCACCACAACCGTGGCCGGCGGTTGTGGGGGTCTGCAGGGGTTAACAAGGGGGCCCCTAGATCCTGGCTCCCCCATGTGAATGAGTATGGGGTACATGGTACCGCTACTCATTCACAAAAAAAAAACCGTGTAGTGTAAAAAAATTACAGAATGACACGTCCTTTATTAAAAACAAAAATAAAAAGAAATATCCCCCAAAGTATATCCAACGTCAATCATGATGCCTGCCACTACCACCGACCTGAATAAAGAAAAAAAAAAAACTCTGCTTTCTATGCTGGCTGCCGGCTATCTGACAACTGTGCCAGCCTGTCAGTTCTTAAATACTGTGATGATGTGACATCATCATGCGCTGTGATTGGCCAAAGCATTGCACCTAGTCAAAGCATTGCTTTGGTCAATCACAATGCACTGTCAGGGCACAGTGCATTGTGGTGAGCAGCAGGCAAACAGCTTGAACATCAAGCTCGACCCTATTTGCGGCAATGAACAGGCATGTTGCAAGCTTCTCCTTGTACGAGACCAGGACAATGTAGTAGAACGAGTTTAGCATCCTTACAGATGTGCACATGAAATATGGTGTAGAGTAGCCAAAAAACCCTGGACCACAACCCGTTAAATGTGGGCAGGACCCCCAGATATGAACTATATCACCACGCTGATAAGTGACTTGCATTAAGGGCCAGGACCCAGTACCATCTGAGAAGGACTTTGTATGCTGCTTCCAGAGTGGTTGTGTTGAAAAAATAATTTACTATGGAATACCAGGCCTTTCTCCACTCCTCAGGATCAATAGAGATGCCCAGATCTTGGTCTCAACTAGACTTACTGCATATGAGGTGGAAGCAGGAGGGAGGGTCAATAGAATTCAGAGAAGAGTAAATCATGGAAATAGTGCCTGGGGCACCAAGAAAGTGTTGGCAGGTGTGCTCAAAAGCCATTTTTTTGTAAAGAATAGGTAGAATTACATCTCAGGGAGGTCACCCAATGGCAGAGTTGAGGGACTGAGGGCCACGAAGGGAAAATGCAGGATTTGAGAAAGTGACAAACCTGTGTAAATCCATAAGATGAACACCAAGAGAAGGCTCCTGGTTGTTCCAGGCCTGGTGGAAAAAGAGGGTTGTTGAAAAGAGGGTGAAGGGGTAAAAAGGGGGACATGAGTCGCAGACTCTCAGACTATGTAGCATGAGGGGACTAAAATAGTTGTCTTCGAAAAAAAAAAAATTATTAAATGTAAAAAATAAGTGTAATGAATACCCAACTGCATTTTTGTGTCTTTCATATCTGCCAGTAGTTTGGATTTAGGGCCTTCTTAACAATTATTAGGAATAGATCAGAGGTTAGGATCATTTAGAGCAACTATTTATTTATGTATTTATTTTCCTAATAATGTATTTATGTATTTACTGCATTTGTTTGTTTATTTTATCTCTAATTGTCCTTATCTTTCAATTGTGGAGACTGACTCAAAGCTGTTATTATTAAACCTTGAAACAAAACGTTAACAGGAATTTAATGCAGCTATAATATTACTTATTTTCTGGTTTCCTTTCAAATGATAGACTTTTTTAATGATATGATTAATTAATGCACACGCATAAACAAGTACAAACAGCTTTATAGTATGGATGTCCTCATGAAGGGGTATCCCTTGATCTGAAACGTGCTGTCATGGATACCTGAAATTAATGACTGCAATTAAAATATAAAAAGGTTGTTACATCAGACCCAGGTGTTTGACTAAGGGTAGCAAACTATCTAGAGGTCCTATAATTGACACATGGGTGTTCTGGTAGAGGTTCTATGAGATGTATAATAGAGGGAAAACAGTATCTAGGTAAGCATTTTATTTCTGTATAAAAGGGCCCAAAGATAATATAGCACTTATTATTTAGAAAAACCAATAAGAGCAATGAGATTTTAATTCTCAATGGAACAATCACATTTCAGTTTCCTGTATTCTGATCAGAGCAAGGTGATTCCTGTGACAATAACAGTGAATTATGTTTTTCAGTAAAATGACCACTAAAATTTTTAATTAAATATTGTATAAACAAAATATATCTAAAAAAAAAACATTTGCAATCAAGTAGCTACTCTTGAGCAGAAATCATACAATTGACATCTACAAAATTACCATATAGTATTTTATTTTCCTAAACCTCTTTTTAGATTAAGAATGGCATTACCAAGTCCAGTTCCATGGTGCCTCAGCATCTCAATGTGATAATCAGGTAGGGCATCTGACTGCCAAAATGTACTTGCTATCACACAGAAATTTCCAAGCTTGATGGGATGGTGTCAATCTTTGCCCTTAAACAGAAGCAATCAATTTAACAATAGACAACCTGTCTTATTTCAAACTGAAGGACACATGCACAGCTTATCATCATGGACCCTAAAGGAAAAAAACATCTACTTGCAAGCCTGCAGAGAGGTGGCTTTTCAATTAAGGTCTAGGGAGGATTGGCTGCCCACTGATCTAAGATTTGTCCAAGGGTGTATAAGTAGCAAGTTCCTAAACATTGTAATACTTGTCTATGGATGCTATTAAAAAAACTAAATTGTAAATTATGTTAAGTGTCTTCCTATTGGGAAAATCTGTCAAGATGTTTGAATGGGGGCTTTCTTTCTTTATGCCTGGCTGGCCAGCGTCAGGATGAAAGCTATTTTAAAATTTGAATGCTCTGTGTCCACTTTGCATGTTGTCCTTACTGAACCAGAGCCTTGGTGTTTATATTTGTCTTGGTATTTGAATACATTTGGTTAAGCATACTCTTGATGTATATGTTTCATCGTCTCTGTATCCATACAAATTGATCTGTAAGATACTGTATTGTATATCATAATACAATGTTGTAATACCCTCTTACTTCCCCAGTAATCGTTTATCTTTTCCCAGACAGCACTTAAAGCATAGAAGACACTTTTTGTCTTCCACATTAAAAAAAAGGAATTAATCATTCACTGATTAAAGAAAATCTCAATGATATCATTTAGACATAATCAAGTATCATTTGCACTGGTCAGAACTCATTGCAGATCTGGCTGAGGATATAATGTATCCTACTTTGTAGCCTCCCTGGCGGTATTCCCGAGTGTAGCTCGGGGTAAAGTTTCAGTACCACAAGCGGTAACCCCGAAATACAATCGGGCTTACCATGCGGCGCTGCTCCGGGATCCCTCGATCACTTACCTTGTCCTGCGCTCCTGCGATGTCCCTCCTGCAGTGTCCCCTGTAATGTCCTCCGGCGAGTGCCGGCATCTGTCATCTGGGTTCCGTCCCCTGTGACGTCGGGACGTACAAGGATGGAACTGGCGGGAAATTTGAAAATGACAAAAAGTGACATTCACTAAAATCACATAGTAAAACATTACTGTATCAAACCATTTCACATACATTTTGTCCCTAGTGCTTTGTCCTGTGCCCTGCCTGCATTTTTACCGTTCTTTCTGCCTGGAAACTGAGAAACGTCCATGGCGTCCAAAAAGTGTCCCTTTAGATCAAAATCAGTTTTAGACCAGCTAGAGAACAGCGATAGTAAATCAGAACCACTTGCAGAATTGAGTGATAATGATTTGTGGGGAAATTCGTCATCAGACACTGAAAATGATTCTGCGACTTTGCTCAGTAATGTGCGAACTTGGCGCTATATTTCAAATTTCAGTGCTTTTGGTTTGATTATATTATTGAATTAAATTTATTATTATTATATTATTGTTTTTTATGATTATTTATTAAATTATAATTTATGATTTCGTGTTTCAAATTTTAACATACCTGGGATGTTTACTAGACTCTTGTTCAGACAGATTTCAGTGAGTTATTCCTAAAAATTACAGGCCTACATATTTCCATGCAAAAAAAGTACCGCTTTGAGCACAGAAATATGGACATAATCAGAACGCTAGGGAGGTTAAGATTTTGTATTTAAGTTCACATTGGTGTGCCTCTTCTTAGAATCCCCTCTAACTCATTAAGCAACCAAACCAGAAGGGGTGAAACAAAGACCTACCTTCCATATAAAAACCTCAGCACACAGCAAAGGTGTCCTTTCTTGAGTTGAGATGGGAGAGGATGGTGTATAAAAGGCAGACAGGCAGGTGGCCAATCACATACACCAACCTATGGTCACTATTTGTTGTAGAAGAAATATACCAATATCACACTGTCTACGTTCCAGGAGCTGACAATTTTTTTGTTTGTACTAAAAGCTTTACTTTTTTGAGAAATTTACTAAAACTGGAGCAGAGAGTATCTATCTGTATTGGTTGCCATGCACAGCTGCCACACATTCTGGCTGCTGCATCCTTAGTAAATTGCCCTCTGTTTCAAAATAAAAGCTACAACGTACTTTGGTTGAGAATAACGGAAGGCCTGTTTTTATAGAAGAACCTGTTTCAGTCCCAGGAGGAGTCAATTTGTTTCGAATCACCATCTACTAACCTCAATAAACCAAACGTCTTGCTAGAAAAATAAAAGAGAACTGTTTTGATAAAGTTCATACAGTATACACACACACTACACAAACATGCCAAATTTTGAGCTGCCTACATAGCATTTAATGGATTTTCCAATTCCAGAGATAAAGTTTTGCTTCACTGGAGCAGGTTTGGATACCAAAGTCACAAATCACTCATGGTGCTTATTTTTTATTATTCCCTCATCTCTAAAACAAGCGCTCATGACTCTCTTGATATGTGCACATTACCTTAATGGTAATAAACCTTCCAATAACTCCAACATTACCCGATTATCACAAGATATGGTTTTGTTGGCTACACTTTCAAAAATCTGGAAGAGGGACAGGAAATAATTTTAAGTGTATACATTAACCATTTTAGCTCTTACACTTGTACACTGCCTATAGACCAGAACAAATTTAATATTTGTGCTTTGGCCCTATTGATTCAGCAAAAACCTTTTTTATTTAAGATAAAAGAATACATATATAATTTGTTAAAAAAAAATGTATTTACAATATATAACTTTTAGATTTTATTTACATCTTGTTAAATGTAACAAAACTATAAAAAAAAACTAAAAAAAAAGAAAAAAAACACTTATTTTCTACTTTGATTAGTGTTAGTTCTTTTAAACAAAAATTTTAATTTTGTAACACAAAAAAGTATACATTTTATTCTATAGTTTGTCTCATTTAAAACAACACTAAAAGTATGATTTTGACACAAGGCATTGCAAAGTTATTTACAATTTACAATGATCTGCCTCTTTCCTGTGCTTTTAGTGCAATTGTGACAATTAACAAAAAAAAACAAATAAAAACAAAAACAAATTAAAAGATTATTTAAATTGTTACAAAAATAGAAAAATCAGGAAAATAATAGTTAATTGAGAAGGGGAAGAACTGGCTGATTGGGGTAAATTAGCTTTAAGAAGGAGTTAAATATAAATAAATGTTATTAAAAAAAAAAAACTTGAACCATTCTGGGCCGATGACATCACAAGGGGGTGGTGGTCACCGGGTGACCTCATCCTTTAGGTTATTTAGTGGCAGGGAGGAAACAGAGCTGTCAGTGGGTGGGAGCCAAGCGAGGCATGGACCTTTTTTGTATGCATGTTGGTCGGGGTGTTTAACGCGATTGACCTTTTTTGCTTTTTCTTTTCTTTAATGAAGGACTTGTCAAATACTGGCTCTGGTTTTTTATTTACTTTGGTCATTTTTATGATGAATTCACATGAGGGGCGGGAACGCTCTACCCTCCCCATCCTTTCCTGGCCTGCCAAGCTGCATACTTGGATAAGGGTATGGTATAAATTTTGGGGGAAACCCATGCCAATTTTTATTTTTGGCATGGGGTCCCCCTCAAAATCCATACCAGACCACATGCAGTATTTTAGTAGCATTTTTTTTTTGTGAATTACAAAACAAGTTTTGAAATACCCTATGAGTTATTTCACTGCTGATCTGCTGAAGTAGCAGATAACATTTTGTGATTTGAGCCCAATTACCAATGGTAATTGGGCTCAAAGGATCCCTCTATCTGGCATCAGTGTTTACCAAAAATGTGTCCAAGGTCCCTTTCTTGATAGCAGCAGTTTTTACAGCTTAGGTATTTACAAAGCAACTACCAACTGGATTGCCAGCTACTGGGTTGACAACAGGTTTGAGGTGGGGAGCAGCAGAGGGGTGAAAGACATATTGCACACATCTTGTGTATTTTGATTAAGTTTTTTTAAACATCTGTAGTACATCAAGTGTCCTTAACTGGTTAAAAATTTCAATATGATATAGGAAATCAAGGATGTAGGCTCAACCCCTAAAGAAAATAATGAATTAATATAGTATACAAATTTTTTTGTGCTTGACACAATCTAAGAATTATTAGAATGTCAGTGTCCCTTCATGTCTTGTACTGATTATTTATGGTTATAACAGTATAAATGATGAAGTGACTAAATATAAAATCCTGAAACAGAGGATCATCAAATATAGTCACCTTTGTCCAAGTCTCTTAGTTTAAGCCAATAGTTTCAACATGAGTTTTTAAAGCGGTTGTAAAGCTTAAATTTTTATTCTAAAATAACAAACATATTATACTTACCAGCTCTGTGTAATGGTACTGCACAGAGCAGCCCCAAAACCTCCTCTTCTGCAATCCCTTGCCGACACTCTAGGCTTCTCCTCTTCTCATTGCGTCACCATGGGAATCCACATCCTATGGAAGCATGCTTGTGGGCTTGCTCCCAAGCCAGTCAGTGTTCATCTATAGACACACACAACACGGCTCGGCACAACCCCCCAGTTCCCTCCTCATAGGATTTGATTGACAGCAGCAGGAGATAATGGCCAATGCAGAGACAGAGCAAGAGAGCGAGGACTCAGGTAAGTATAAGAGGGGATGAGGGATTATTACAAACACTGAATGCATTAAGGTGAAAAATGTCCTGGTTTTAGAACCACTTTAAGTATCTTTATTTTCGGCATTCAGTAACTGCAAATTGCAGATCCCATTGGACTCCACTAACAATACCTGTCACTTTTTTAAATTAAGGATCCTTATTCTTGGGTGTTTGCTCTGTGAATTGAGCCTAATTTGGATATTTATAAAAGCGTATTTATCTTCACCTGTCCAATCCATTTCTATCACTTTGCAAATACTGTCACTTTTGATACACAATTTTCTAAGCCAAGGGATGTATGAGCTATTCCAGTATTTGAATATGAGAATTTTTGTGCAGAAACAAAATATTGTAATATTAGTGAATATCCAAATTATGTCAGTGTAATATAATTGAATCCATAAATATGATTAAATGTAATAGCTGCATTTATCATCATACATTTAATACTATTGTCCTCATGTCTATGCTGAGCTAATGGCAATGTTGAACTTCATTGCTACAAGCAGCATAATGTAGCACTAATGATACAAGTATAAAAAAGGATAATAGGTTGATGTTTCAAATAGAGAAGGAACTGATTACGTTGAAGATGTCAACAGAAAATTGCAACATCATTGTTTTTAAGGGAAGCTGTTGCATTAAAATCCCTTGTATACTTTATGATAATGTAGTCAATCAATCAAAAGTAGTGACAGTCCTGAAATGACTGCGCTGGTCAAATGAGGATGGACAGAAGCTGTTCAGTTATACATTAAGTAACTTTTCTTTTGCTGACGCCATCACTCCAGTATCCATTAACCTTTTTCAATCTGCTACACACTCAAGCACATACCTAACACTACATTAAAATAGGGACGCGTAGGCAAGCCATAGATGATGCGATTTTCTTTCCTGCAACCACAGGCTTGCTTGATTCCCCCATCAACACAATCAGTGTTGATGGGGAAATTCATCCAGCAGTGCTATTGCATTCTGCCAGTAGGGAGCTTCCCCGCCGAACACAATGATTACAGCTTGCGGCTATAGACGCCGGCAGTGATCACATGAAAAAGAAACCAGGCAGGCTGGCTGTACTGAAGTTGATCAATGGATCAACTTCAGTACAACCAGCCTTCCTAACTGTTCCTGCTGAACCATCCAAGAATCGATCCATCTATGGCTTGCTTAAAGGTCCTATTATTCTCAATGGTTACGGAGCTGTATGAAGGCGGGTAGAGGTGAAGAGGTGAAGGTGAAGACATAATCCATGCACCCTCCAACAGTCTAAATTACTATGCTACATACAGTCATGGCCGAAATTGTTGGCACCCTTGATATTTCTCCAGGAAATCATGTATTTCTCACGAAACGTATTGCATTAACACATGTTTTGCTATACACATGTTTATTCCCTTTGTGTGTATTGGGACAAAACAAAAAAAGGGAGGAAAGAAAGCAAATTCGACATAATGTCACACAAACCTCCAAAAATGGGCTGGACAAAAGTATTGGCACCCTTTCACAACTGCGGATAAATAAGAATGTTACAAGCATGTGATGCTCCTGTAAACTCACCTGGGGCAAGTAACAGGTGTGGGCAATATAGAAATCACACCTGAAAGCAGATAAAAAGGAGAGACGTTCACTTAACCTTTGCATTGTGTGTCTGTCTGTGCCACACTAAGCATGGACAACAGAAAGAGGAGACGAGAACTGTCTGAGGACCTGAGAACCAAAATTGTGGCAAAATATCAACAATCTCAAGGTTACAAGTCCATCTCCAGAGAACTAGATTTGCCTTTGTCCACAGTGCGCAACATTATCAAGAAGTTTGCAACCCATGGCACTGTAGCTAATCTCCCTGGTCGTGGACGGATGAGGAAAATTGATGAAAGATTGCAACGCAGAATAGTCCGGATGGTGGATAAGCAGCCCCAAACATGTTCCAAAGACATTCAAGCTGTCCTGCAGGCTCAGGGAGCATCAGTGTCAGCGCGAACTATCCGTCGACATTTAAATGAAATGAAACGCTATGGCAGGAGACCCAGGAGGACCCCACTGCTGACACAGAGACATAAAAAAGCAAGACTACAGTTTGCCAAAATGTACTTGAGTAAGCCAAAAGCCTTCTGGGAAAACGTCTTGTGGACAGATGAGACCAAGATAGAGCTTTTCGGTAAAGCACATCATTCTACTGTTTACCGAAAACGGAATGAGGCCTACAAAGAACAAAACACAGTACCTACGGTAAAATATGGTGGAGGTTCAATGATGTTTTGGGGTTGTTTTGCTGCCTCTGGCACTGGGTGCCTTGACTGTGTGCAAGGCATCATGAAATCTGAGGATTACCAAAGGATTTTGGGTCGCACTGTAGGGCCCAGTGTCAGAAAGCTGGGTTTGCGTCCAAAATCCTGGGTCTTCCAGCAGGACAATGACCCCAAACATACGTCAAAAAGCACTCAGAAATGGATGGCAAAGAAGCGCTGGAGAGTTCTGAAGTGGCCAGCAATGAGCCCAGATCTAAATCCCATTGAACACCTGTGGAGAGATCTTAAAATTGCTGTTGGGAAAAGGTGTCCTTCCAATAAGAGAGACCTGGAGCTGTTTGCAAAGGAAGAGTGGTCCAAAATTCCGGGTGAGAGGTGTCAGAAGCTTATTGATGGTTATAGGAAGCGACTGATTTCAGTTATGTTTTCCAAAGGGTGTGCAACCAAATATTAAGTTAAGGGTGCCAATACTTTTGTCCAGCCCATTTTTGGGGTTTTGTGTGACATTATGTCATATTTGCTTTTCTGCCTCTGTTTTATATTTGTTCCAATACATACAAAGGGAATAAACATGTGTATAGCAAAACATGTGTTAATGCAATACCTTTTTTGTGTGAAATACTTGATTTTCAGGAAAAATATCAAGGGTGCCAACAATTTCGGCCATGACTGTAGGTATCTGAATTCTTAGTGCTGCCTTATTATTGACAAGTTTTCTTACCAGAGACTGATGTTCTCAGTGGACTCTTGGCTGACTCTAAGACACAAAATCATTAACTTCTCTAGGTGTCATCTCATGTCTATGCACAAGAACAAACTGGCCACTGGATTTGGATTTTTCTATGGTTCACTGAAATTATTACTGGGCAAAATTGCTCCGGTTCAGCAGCACTCTACAAAAAGGGGACCACCCTGGGGAACAGAGAAAGTACCCAGAGTTGAGAATCCTCATACATTCAATACAATGATCACAGTGTAGATTTATTTGATATTTGCTCACCTGAGTTAATTTAAGCACAGGCAAAATTCTTAAGTCCTGATGAAGAAGGAGTGTGTTTGGCCCCTGAAACATGCTGGCTTTATTCTGCTATGAATCAATTTTATCATTAAATTACCTTGGACTTTTTGACATTTGTTTGACACTTTCACTGGATTGTATGTATATGGAATCACATCTATGAGCTTTAGTCCTATGTATTACAGTGTATGATAAACTTAAAGTGATATTAAAGGCAAGTTTTTGGTATTTTTTAAATCAAACATGTCCATTCACACACAAAGCCATGGCCCAGTCCTGCCCCCCCCCCCCCTCCTTATTGGCTCACTGGCTGTATCTGACAATATCTCCCGCTACTATCTCAGCCAATGAGGAAGGAAAGTACCCGTAGAGCCGAGGATCTCGTGCACATTGCTGGATCGCAGTGGAGCTCAGGTAAGTACTGGGGGGGCCAACGGGGGAGGTGCTCCTACACACAGAAAGTTTTTTACCTTCATGCAGAGAATACATGTAGGTAAAAAAAACCTTGAGCCTTTACAACCACTTTAACTCATGACAAGATGATTAAATACTGGTTTAAAGAGAATATATGGTCTTCTCATGTTTACTATTTTGCCTTCTGTTTACCGTCTCTCACTGGAAGGCTAGCAGACTACTAAAATCATTTGAAAGGAATCTATTATTTTGTGGATAATTTATTTCTGCAGTCTTTCAGCAAAGTTGGTAAGCAACTTGTTCTAATATACAGACATGCTCAAGGGAAATTTGCAATCTGTATATGACATACACTATAGTTTCTATATAAACTATGAACCACTGTAAAGTAGCATGAATGCTATAAGATACAGTAGCATACTATATGTTTGATTTAAGTTTTCCTTTGTTTAAAGTGAACTATACTCACCACCCCTTCAGCAATGCGATCTCTAAGAGCTTCCTCGTCAACATTTTTTCCTGGTCTTCTTCCAGGTTCTACATATTTGGCCATATTCCTTGGCCAGCACAGAATGCATAGCTCAAGGTACATCCTAAAGAAGACCGTGAGTAGGAAGGTAAGAAGATTTCACTGCAGAAGGGCATAATAATTTCATGGGCACATTGGGAAAACTGACTACTGCTCATAGATGTACTTTGTTCATAATTTATGGCAACCTAAATGCAATCTTTTTTTAGTGAAGGGAAGATGGTCAAGGACACTTACACAAGATGGCCTTTTTTTATTAACGTAGTTTATTTTAACAGTCTGTATATTTTTTTTATTATGATTATTATTATTGTAAACTTTTAGCATTTGAAAACTTATATATGAAATTGTGCAATTTACACCAAACAAAAAACTACTCTTTTGTTAGTCTTTGTAGGTAATACAATTTAAACGAGAAGTGCATCTAAACCATCTAAACAAATTATGTAATATATTGCAATTTTCTAGTCCTTAGATGTGGTGACTGTATTAGTTTGTTTTGTCAGTTTCTTTCTTAAATTTTCACCTGAGGATCTAGCCAGTAAGGCGCTTTGTCATAGACCTTGCTTGTGAGCCTGAAGGCAGAGGAAGGCCTCTCGTACATCTCCGGCTCGAGGGCCACTAAAGGTGAAACAGCAACCACAAGAGCACGGAGGGGTATGAGTGCCTAGTCATTCCTGTAGTCTGTGGAGCAATTGTTGGCACTTCGTGGGCAGATTGGACAGCTTGACCAGCTGGCAGCTGAGCAGGCAGATATCACGGCTGCACAGGCTGGTGGCAGAGCAAGCAGGCAGCGGGCAGACATCACAGCGGGGCAGGCAGACTGGCAGTGGACAGACATCACAGCGGGGCAGGCAGACAGCAGAGCAGACTGGCAGCGGACAGACATCACAGCGGGGCAGGCTGATAGCAGAGCAGGCTGGTACTAGAGCAGGCGGGCAGCGGGGCAGGCTGGTAGCGGGCAGATGTCACAGCAGGACAGGTTAGTTGCAGAGAAGGGTAGTACATTGTATGCAGGGTAAGGCAGGCCAGGTCGGTAATGGATAAATGGATCAGTCATAAACATCAGGCTGAAGAATAGTCGAGTCACAAGCCAAGGTCAGTAATGGTTGGAGCAGATTAGGAAGAGACAGATGGCAGAGGCAGAGTTCAAGAAGCAAGCTGGGGTCAATCACAGGTATCACTCACAGGAACAGGCACAGGAATACAGGAGGGGAAGCTGCAGATCAGACAGCACAGGCTAATAGTGCTACTGGATTTAAATAGTCTAATTGGTGCCAACATTAGTAACGGGCAGTCGCAGGTGCGCGCATGCACGATCGCAAATGCGCACGACTAAGCACAGCAGAATGGGCCCTCACACATGTACCTGCGCCGCTGTGTAAGCCTAGAGGCTTCAGCTGGACTATGGCAAGCATCTTCTTGACACGCTTCCTGCCTTAGGTTGACAACATTCATTCACTCTACTGTACCGTTGTAACGTGTATAAAGAAGCAACATTGTTGACCTAGGATACTCATTCTTGATTTGAATTACAGAACACCCCTGTCCACATCTCCATAACATAGGGTAGGGGTGTTTTGTAGTTTACAGAGGTATCCTTGGCAGTGCTGATAAGACTTTTTGAGATTTCAGTTCAGCAGAGGCACAGTGTTTTCTACTGACTACAGGAAGTTACAAGCTTACGGGATTTTTGAAGGATCAACATACATTTTTTGCACCTATCAAACAAATATAACAGAACTCCTTCAGTGGTATATTTAATGCTGAACACCAGGGAAAAAACCCTTGCAGTGGGGCTTCCATTTATGCCCTGGATACACATAACAAGGGCTTTTATTTACCTGATCCCCAGTCCTGTAGGTTCCCTTCATGCTGTAACACTGGGTCCCACCGTCTTTTTCCTGATTCCCTGTACATCATTGTTCTAACATGAAGAAAATTAAAGACATTCAACCTCCTGACTTATACCTTCAGCACTGCCTCTCTGACCTTACTCTCTAAACTCATTGTCTGTCTCCTACAGACAGTTTTCATACACAACTCAGTGCACATACCTAGCAGCCCCTTGATGCTCTGGCTCACAATTCTCTCTAAGGTGGAGCCCTCCTGACTCCTGGGCAAAGATCTCCTCTGTCTGCCAGGGTGGAGCCCAGAACCACAGTCAAGTCACTACTAAGAGCCCAGCACACACCTGACCATTTAGTGTGCTGGTGGTTCCAAAAAACTGGACCCAGGATTGGAAATTTCATCCCTCCCAGATCACTTCAAAGTCTCCAGGGTACAGGTCCAGAAATGGACTTTACTAAGCAATGAGAACACTAACAAAACCCAGTTTCCTCTGTATGACAAAGGCTCACTGGAGTCCTTCAACCTGCCTGGTTGAGAATTTTTAACCCCTTCATGATGGAAGGTGTAAGGCTGGCCATACATTTGTAGCGCTCTACTAGGTAGCTAGGGGGAGCTAGCTCAGATTTTCCGCTAGGAAGGCTGAGTAGCCTGTGCGGAGTCAGAGCATTATTTTAAGTCAGGGCTGAGAGACTCTGCAGATCAGTTCCCTGATACCTCCCCCTGCTCTTGAAGATTTTAGAAGCGTTGGGGGGGGGTGAGGAGGGGCTGGCCTGCACACTTAGGGGATCCAGGCCAATCCCCAAGCAGGAGGCTTGGCATGGGGCCATGGCAGCCTTTAAGTGTACTAGAGCCTGCTCAGTAGCAAGAGAGTTTGTGTGGAAGATGGAGTGAGCAGGCTGGAGTGATGAGCAGGAAGGGAGGATCTCTCATCCTCAATCGTCCCGAGAGAGGACAATCTGGGAAGCAGGGAAGGAGGCAGCCCAGTGTAAGGCCTGAAGGCAGCCATCAACCCACATGCTTGCAGTCGAGGACTAAGTGAGTAATCCCACACACCCTGGGCCAGAAAAAGGGAGGCGGCATTCTGGTAGAAAACCTGACTAGTCCCCATCTGGGACTGCTGATTCTAAAATGGCAGGCTCTGGGCCCCTTACCCAGGGATTCCCTCAGGCAGCTGGGTGAAGAGCAGATTTCATCTGAGGTCTGAGGAGGTACACCAGGGGAGGCTGGATAGCTCTCCAGGAAGAGGATTTTTGTCTAATGGACCTGTACATAGTTGTTAAGGAGAAGTTCAATACCCCTAAAATAAAAAAAAAATAAGCTCAAGGACTGTTTACTGTCTCCGTTGTGCAAAGTCTGAAGAAAATGCATGTTGCCTGGCTGTGCAGGGACTATAGGGGGATCCAAAACTTCTAAAGCGTGTAGCACGCCTCCTAAATACATTTTTCTTGTGCAATTTTCCTTTAGATTTACCAAAACCATATAATATGAGGTCAACCTAAACACTTTCAATTTGTATGCAAAGAGGCAGGCCTTGCACTACATAGCTGAAGGTGAATCTAAAGGAAATTGAATACGAAAATTGTATAATGTATGGCCAACTTAAGTATATATCAGAACGGGAAGACTTTTACACAGGGGCACACATACAGGGGTCATGATTGCAACCCGGCCTCATGCTCGAGGGGGCCTATGTGGCCCCCCAGTATACCTGGATAGGAGGGGTGGTGGCATGCAGAGGAACTGATATCTTCATGCAGCCCAGCCACTTATCCTCCTCTCCCTCCTGCAGACATTCAGCTGCTTCCCTCCAGCAGACATTCAGCAGCTGCAGGTAGGAAACGGAGGGCATTGGTTGCTTTACATACCACCCCTGACACCTCCCTATACCTGTCCTGCAGCCCCGGGCCCCTCTGTGCTCACCTGGCCCCCCTTGCTGCTCTGTCAGGTTTCCTCCTCCCACCTGCTGGCTGCTGCAAGGGGATACTGTCAGGATGGAGAGCAGGGAAGTCCATGTTTTTTTTTAATTAATTCATAGCTGAGGCATAGTATACTGTGTTTACTATGCTTCAATTTATGAATGAATGGGAAGCTCTGTACAGAGCTATTACTGTTGTACACATTCTGTACTGCTGAGGCTGCAGAGATGGAGATTGAGGTGTCCTCAATCTTCTTCCTCTGTCTCAAAGGTGAAACAGCAGAGGTCTGCTTAGACCCCTGATATTTCACCAAAGCCCCCCAACAGGGGTCCCAAAAAATACAATTTTAATCTCCTTCCTCTGTCTCAAAGGTGAAACATCAGAGGTTTGCTTAGAATTGCTGAAAATCTGCTATATTTGCCTTCCCATGCACGACCTGGCTTACCTCTGATATGTCTCTGGACTCCTACCTGCCTACCTGTTGTGACCTCAGCATGTACTCTGCCTTACCTCTTCTGCCTTATATTCCTGTACTTCACTGCCTAGCTGTGAATTCACCACGGTTTGTATCCTATCTCTGCCTCTGTCTGATATTCCTGTACATTGCTATCTGGTTGTTGATCTTTTGGTTTGTGTCCTGACTTTGCTCCTGCCTGCTTTTTTTTTTTTAATTAAAGGACTTATCAAAAACTGTTGTTTTGATTTTTGTTCAATTAAAAGGAATTTTTCAAAAGTCTAGCATCTTTATTTTTTCTAAATTTAACAGTTTAGTTAATCAGTAGGGGTACTCCTATTTAAAGGGGTACTCTGATGCTAATTACCCCCCCTGCCTGCAGACCCCCACAACCACCAGGCCAGGGTTGTGGGGAAGAGGTCCTTGTCCCCATCGACATGGGGACACCGTCCTAATGCCAAGCGCACATGGCCTGGTAAGCCACAGGGAGGGGGGGTGCTGGATCTACCCCCCCTTTCCTGCCCTGCCAGGCCTGTGCTCAGATCAAGGGTCTGGTAGGAATTTGGGGGGACCCCACTCCCCCCCATTTTTGGGGGGGTGGGGTTCCCCTAAAAGCCCTATCAGGACCACGAACCAAACACGGGGGTGTTTGGCCCATCACTAGATAGCATGTACAGTATCATTAGCATTAGCAGTAGCATTATCTGTTGTTTGTACCCCTAGTAAGGCCAAGAAGCAATAGTACACATTGTTTTTTGGGGGATTTTTTCATACCTTAAACACACTGATACTAACACTGGCATTGTCTCTGACACTAACTATAAAACCTTTTTTTTCATTCTACCCAAAACATACTGAGCTCCCTTCAAAAAGCTTTAAAATTAAAAAATGTTTTTGGCAATTCACCAAAAAATGCTACTAAAATAAGGCAAACGGTATTTCATAGAAATATGTGGTATTTATCATATCAAACCATGCAGTACAGCTGTACCTCAGTTTACTCGCCTGACCTGAACCCCATAGAGAATCTATGGGGCATTGCCAAGAGAAAGAAGACAGACATGAGACCGAACAATACAGAAGAGCTGAAGGCCGCTATTGAAGCATCCTGGTCTTCCATAACACCTCAGCAGTGCCACAGGCTGATAGCTTCCATGCCACGCCGCATTGAGGCAGTAATTGCTGCAAAAGGGGCCCAAACCAAGTACTGAGTACATATGCATGCTTCTACTTTTCATGTTCATGTACAATCCTTGTTTTATTAATTACATGTAATATTTTAATTTTCTGAGATTGTGGATTTGGGGTTTTCATGAGCTGTAAGCCATAATCATCACAATTATGACAAATCACGGCTTGAACTATCTTGCTTTGCATGTAATGAGTCTATCTCATATATTAGTTTCACCTTTTAAGTTGCATTACTGAAATAAATGAACTTTTACACAATATTCTAATTTTTTTGAGTTTCACCTGTATATAAAAACACTCTTCAGATCGTATAAATCTTTCATCTTTCACGCACATATATAAATACCCTTCTTCTGCAACACTGTCTTTGTTACTGGTGGAAGAAGGGTATTTATGTACATATGTGTGTGATTTTTGATACTATTTTCTTTCAATATTTGACATTTAGAAAGATATTTTGTATTTACGTAAAGTAAAAACCTTTTTCTTTTTTTTTTTTTGTAGTGTGGAGAGGTATTAGTTTCTTTGCAGTCTGTGCTCCCATTAGGGAGATCCACCCTCTCTATTTGTCCTGTTTACCATTATCATTGAAAGTGAAAAGAAAATCCTCTCTCACAGACTCACTGACTAGATCAACAGGTGAAAATAAAGGAGAGAAGCAAACTAATACAGTCATCACATCTAAGAACGTAGCTGTAATACAATAAATGTTTGGTTTTGGGCTTAATATCGCTTTAACGACACCAAACTCTGGATTTAAAAAATATATTTAAAGTATGTATTCTTAACTTTGAAAGGTACCTTTGTTTCTTTGTTTGCTCTCAGCCTCCACCAAATTCTTTTTTTTTTTTACTGCTGTGGTGTGACATACTGATAGAGGGTGGGTATGTTGGTTTTCCATGGTCCCGTTGCATGAAGGAAGGTAGCTACCCTCTCTTGCTTATTCTTGAGATGGACTAGAGACTATGGTCTATGAGATATGTAGTGTACATAGAGAAGTGTACATAACCACAACAAATGTGCACTGCTTGTTCCAAACAAATGGAAGTAAGAGAGAAAAGGAGAGGTTCAGGAGCTCAAGGGAGGATGTTACAAGAAGGCAGAAAAACAGTAAAAATCAATTTCATGAAAAATACATTTCAGAGCTATTGAGTAGTGGATATGTATGGATTATTTTTGGAGAATAAAGATATTGTTTCACGTTCATGCTATTGATAGACCTCATTATATATGTTGTTTTTATTGTTTCACTTTAACTCTTAGAAGCAGTGCTAGCACAAGGGCAACATCATTGTACAGGATGCTGCTGGGGAGTGCTCTGCCGAGAACTGGCACCACTTCCCGGAGTCAGGTGGGGGCAACTTAGTATTGGTGTCCCAACTGTGACACTACTCCTCACAAGTCCCCTTCAGTAGACCTTTTATTCCATCTACAGATTTTGTAATTCTCCAAAGTGTTACGCTCCACATAGTGTTTTAATCTATGGTTTTAATGATCTTTGATTTAGGATGCAAATCATATGCATAAGTACAGGAGACTGAACAATCAAGCACTCGGCAAGCACAGTACTCATATCATTAGCCGTAGAGAAATATGCAGTTCATCTGCACAGGTGCAGTTTAAACAGATGTTGGAGAACAAAGAGAGCAATGAATGAGAGTTAAGGAAGAGAAATCGAAAACAATGTTCCCTTTATGGCAATGAATATAAAACTCTATTTTCCCAGCATAATCCTCCAGGTATTTACATGTCCTGATTTATTGGACTGAGAGCCATCAAAAACAAATTTGTTTTTTGATTCACACTCGCAAAAAATATTTGAAAGTGAAACAGCGATGTACTTACACTAAGATCACATTTTCAGCTACTAATGCAACATTTACGTAAAAGTGTTTTTGATGTGATGTTAACATTTTACTTGATTGCAGTTTCATATTTCAACGATTGCATTTTGTATTCATATTTATGTAGCACTACCCTTGTAAGGATTTCATTGGCTCCTCCTAAGTTTTGCATGGCCAGGAAACATGCATTTTTCCACACTTGTATTTTTAGAGTCAGTAAAACAGTCCTTGAGCTGGTTTTTAGTTTAGCTTGTTTTTATTAAGGGGTTAACAACTTGGATGGGGTCTAGGAGTATATGAGATGCCCAAGGAACTGTAGAACTTGAGGACAAACTATGTACAAAAAAAAGGTAGACTAGAAAAAATATAGCACTGTCCCTTTTTGGTGTACCTCCTCAGACCCCGGATGAATCCTCCTCTTCATATAGCTGTGCTAAGGGTATCCCTGAGTAAGGGGGTCCCAAGAACTTGCAGTTAAGCAGTCCCAGGTGAAGACTAGTTGCACCTAACTGCCCTCTCCCCTTATCTGGCCCAAGGGGTGTAGGAGTTCTCACACTGTCCTCGCCTGCTAGCATGGTGTATTGGTAGCTGCTTTCAGGCCTTACACTGGGCTGACTCCTTCCTTGCTAACAAGTTGTCCTCCCAAGGAGACGTTGAGGCAGTAGAGATCCTCCTATTCAGCAATCTGCTTGTAGGTAGGCGTCCCTCTCTGGGGCCCCCTGCCAGGCTCAACACTCCAACCTTCTCAATACATACATCTTCCACCCGACTCCCCTCTCTCCCCAGAGGGTTATATTTGAGGGTTGCCCTGGTCACCATGCCCGGCCTCTTGTCAGGGGATTGGCCAAGGTCCCTCAAACATGCAGATCTTCCTCCCCTCCTCCTCCCCTGTTTCAGAAAGTTCTCCAGATTCTGGAATCTTGGGAGGGCTCCAGAAGCCATGACCTGTAAAACCTCCCAGTCTGTCCTGAGGTGAACTCCTGCCTCACTCCCAGGCTGCTACTCAGCCTCTATCTTAAAAAAACAAAAAAAACAAAACCTATCTAGCCAACCTGTATGGTGTTACATCTTGTAAATGGTTCCTAAGAGAAACTCTAACTTTACAGAGTCTTCTGGTTTCCTTAAGGTCAGATTTCACTAAGCTTTTCTAAAGGACCAGTGGTTGTTCCCAAAGTGTATTTTCACTTCGCAAAGTTAATGCTAGAAGGTAAGATGAAACAAATGAAATACCAATGCCTTATTTGCATTAGAACATCCTTTTTCTTCAGGGCTCATTCACACCATAACGCTTTTCAGTTTAATGTGTGCAGTGTTGTGTGTTGATGTGCACTGTGTTGCATTATGTAGTCTATTCAAATTGAATAGGCTGAAACACATAGAAGCGCATGTGAAAATGGAGGAGGAGCTTTTTATTGCAGCGCATTGCACAGGATATCATATGTTGTGCTGCCCTAAAGCATATGTGAACCCTGACCTTGTAAGACAACCCATTCCGTTTAAAATAAAAATAAAAGGCAATACTATTGTGTATACATTTTAACCACTTCAAGTCCAGACACTTTCACCCCCTTCCTGTCCAGGCCAATTTTCAGCTTTCAGTGCTATCACACTTTGAATGACAATTGCGCGGTCATGCAACACTGTACCCATATGAATTTTTTTGTATTTTTTTGAGACAGCTAAAACTTTATTTTGGTGTTATTTATTGACCAAACACAGCTCTCACAGTATTTCTCAATGGCTGCAAGAATGCAGCCAGAGAGAAGGAGACATTATTGCTTTTACAGCATTTATGGGTGTAAAAGCAATCAGTGTAAAAAAAGAAAAAAAAATCTTCATCACCCCCCACAAGCAGTAAAGTGTCACTATGGTGACACTGTACTGCTAGGGTGACAGTATGTTAAGAAAAAAACATATATAATAATATAAAAAAAAATTAAAATGTAAAAAAATGTTTTTGAAAAATTATAATTTTTGGTTATAAACTAATTTGTTTTTTTTTCTTTTTACTAAAGAGATAGCTGAATACATTTTGGCCAAGATTTATGAAGAAAGATTATTTATTTGCAAAATTTTATAAGAAAAACACTTTTTTTAAAATTTTTTGGGACTTTTTCATTTATATGGTTAAAAAAAACATTATAAATACTTTTTTTTTTACAAGTGATCACATAATCTCTGCTCTCAACTGCATAAGGGGCCTTGATGGGTGGGGGTGGAGAAACAGCAGTACACTAAGGCTGGCCATACATTGTACAATTTTCTTGAGATTTTTGGTTTAGATTTACCAAAATCATATAATAGGAGGTCAAACTTAACAACACTTTCAATTGTATCCAATTAGGCAGGCTCTTGCACTACATAGTTGAAGGCAGGGGCGGACTGACCATTTGGAAACTCGGGCACTGCCCGAAGGCCCGGGGTCAGTAGGGGGCCCCATGAGATGCCCCTGGTATCTTTTTCATAGGCTTTTTTGAGTTTGGGCAAGGACACAGGGGACCCATGATCCCCTATTGCCCGGGGGCCCCATGAGTTGTCAGTCCGCCCCTGGTTAAAGGTAAATCTAAAGGAAATTGGGCAGAAAATTGTATAGTGTATGGCCAGCCTAATTTTCCCAGTGAATGGCTGTGCAGGGGGGCATGTCAGCACAAGTCTGACCATTGAATGACAGGCAGACTGTGCTCCCAGCACAGCCAGAAAATTGATCACGCTGGGATGGATGTGCTCTCTGGCCTAGCGTAGTCAGTTTTTAACAGGAAAGCAGAGGCATTGGCAGGAACACCAGGGATTTCACACAAGTACTAAGAGAACAGGATACTTTTTAACACAAGTACATGGTACAGCATACACATCAGGAAAATAAAATTTGGGGTTACATACACTTCAAAGAACGTGTATGTTTTGAAAGTGCACTGGGGTGCCATTTATGATCAATGGCACTACAGCACACTAACACATGTAACCGGCAGCACAAATGTATGACCCCAATGATTGTTAAAACTCATCCCTTAGGCTACAATCACACTAGTCTACCTAGTAAAGCACAACAATTTAAAAAGCAGGCTAGTGCAATGCCAGCTCTGGCAGGGAGCAGTGCTATCGATGTTTCAGCACATGATGTGATTGTGATAATGCTTGCTTTTTTTTCTCAATTTTATTTAAAATGTCACATAGTGACACCATTCGTGTCACTATAAAGCAGCACAATGCATTGCACTGCTGTGCGGTGATTTGTGGTGCCATCCAGTGCAGTGCTTAAATGTGCCGACATCAGGGATAACTGACCGTTTCGAAACTTGGGCACTGCCTGATGGCCCGGGGTCAGTAGGGGGCCCCATGAGATGCCCCCGGTACCTTTTTTTTTTATAGGCTTTTTTGAGTTTGGGCAAGGACACAGAGGCCCCATGATCCCCTATTGCCCGGGGGCCCCATGAGTTGTCAGTCCGCCCCTGGCCGACATGCTGCAGTTTTCCGCACTTCAAAACACGGCATTGCACAACAATGTTGCAGTGTGAACAAGGCACATAGAAAACCATTATTTTCTATGTGCCCCAGCAGTGACCTGCATTTATCCAGTGTGAAAAAAATGCATTTCACAAATATAGTATGAACAAGCCCCTAAGAGTTCATTCATTCCGTGTGCAATGTTTTTCCACTCTGCTGGATCAATGCAGGTCACTGCAGGGGCACATAGAAAACAATGGTTTTCTATATGCTTTCCTCACACAATGCTGTATACATGTGGATTGCACTGCACAAGCTGTCTGCATTTTTACACAATGCAACACACATGAAAGTATGTAATCAAAACTAAACCAAATGTTTTTTAGTACTTTGATCCTTCCAGGGACCTGTCACTTAATGGACAACATAAAAAAATGGCAAAAAAAATTATGCCAATGTGCATAAAAACACAACATAATGCAAAGCAATGTGCATAAAAATTCATGTTGAATGCACATCAAAATATACACATTTCCAATGTATTGAGGTGTATTGAGGTGAGTTTTTATGGGCAGTATGCTGTGAAAGGACCCTATATAGCATATAAAGCAAATCTCTATTCACACAGCTGTGACTTACAGTAATTAAAGGGGATTGCTGCCCTCTTGTGGCTAATCAACACAACATCAAAATACATAGCTAACGTAAACTTCTGTACACACTTCTATCTGGCTAATACTATCATTATTATATTATAGCAAATTTAATATTTAAATAATGAAACAAAAAAAATGTTCAATTTGGAGGAAATATTAAAGTGATATTAAGGGCAGATTTAAAAAGAAAACAAAAAAACAAACGTCATCAGGTGCGGACTGACAACTCATGGGGCCCCCGGGCAATAGGGGATGATGGGGCCCCTGTATCCTTGCCCAAACTCAAAAAAGCCTATGAAAAAGGTACCAGGGGCATCTCATGGGGCCCCCTACTGACCCCGGGCCCTCGGGCAGTGCATACTTACCTGCTCTGTGCAGTGGTTTTGTACAGAGGAGCACCAAACCTCCTCTTCTCAGGTCCCCCTCCAGCACAACTGGCCCTTCCCTCCTTCTGGGTGCCCCCATAACAAGCAGACTGCTATGGGGGCATGCAAGCAGGCTCGCTCCCAAGTTGCTGCTCTGTGTGTTCATTCACACATGGAGCTGGGCTCGCTCCCACCCCCTGCTCTCCCCACATTGGCTCACTGGGTGTGATTGACAGTAGTGGAAGCTAATGGCCAATGAGGAAGAAGAAACCCAGAAGAGCCGCTGCTCTTGTGCACTGAATCGAGATGGGGCTGAGGTACGTATTAGGGGATCTGGGGGGCTGCTGCATGAAGGTAAATCTTGAGCCTTTACAACCACTTTAATATATCACAAACTGGCTGAACATCAAATTAAATTATTATTATTTAAAGTATATCTAAATCTGAAAGCAGCTTTCAACTTACTAGTCCTTGCTAGATGTGGTGCCAGCATTAGTTTACTCAGGCATAGAACATTTTCAGCAAGTACAGAAAATATCTTTTTGCATAGATTGCAACTGTCCTGTCCTGTTCAGGAGGTCAGTATTTTCAACGTGAAACCAAAATCAAGAACACGGGGACATGTCCTTAACCACTCACCTACAGGGCACTTATACCCCCTTCCTGTCCAGGCCAATTTTCAGCTTTCAGCGCTGTCACACTTTGAATGACAATTGCATGGTCATGGAACACTGTACCCATATGAAATTTTTATTATATTTTTGAGACAGCTAGAGCTTTCTTTTGGTGGTATTCAATCACCTCTGGGTTTTTTATTTTTTGCTAAACAAACCAAAACCCACTGAAATTTTTGAACAAAAAAAAACGTTTTTTCTTAGTTTATGTTATAAAATTTGATAAATAAGTGATTTTTCTCCTTCACTGATGTGTGCCAATGAGGCTGCAGTGATGGGCACTGATAGGCTGCACTGATGGACACTGATAGGTGGCACTGATGAGGAGGCACTGGTAGGTGGCACTGATGGGCATTGACAGGCATCACTGATGGGCACTGAAAGGTAGCACTCATATGGCACTGATAGGCGGCACTGACTGGCACTGATAGGCGGCACTGACTGGCACTGTTAGGTGGCACTGTTAGGCGGCACTGACAGGCACCACTGATGCGCACTGATAGGCGGCACCGACTGGCACTGATTGGCAGCACTGATAGATAGCACTGACTGGCATTGATAGATAAAAATGACTGCCACTGATAGGTAACACTGAAAGGCAGCTCAGATGGGCACTGATATGTGGTATTGATGTGCACTGGTAGGCACTGATATGTGGCATTGATGTGGCACTGATGGGCACTGGCAGGTGGCATTGATGAGCACTAACAGCTGGCATTGATGGGCACTGACAGGTGGCACTGCTGGGGCTACACTGATCATCAGGGCACACTGATCATCAGTGCCCTGATGATCAGTGTACATGTCTCCTCTGAGTAAAGCTGATTTCTGGCTCTCTTCTCCTCTCGAGCTGTCAGTGTGACAGCTCATGAGGAGAGAAATGCCGATAACCGGCATTTACCTATTTACATGTGATCAGCTGTGATTGGACACAGCTGATCATATGATCGAGCCATCATCTTCGGCTCATTCTGTTGCTCGGTGATCCGCTGTGTCCGAAGGCCGCGCTGCATGCTCCCAGAGCCGCGCATGCACGGTTAGAATGGGAGGACGTCATATGACATCCTCCAAGAACGAGAGAACCGCCTTGCGCCCATCATTACCTTATATGGCAGGCGGGAGGCAGTTAAACTAACTGGAGGAAAGTTTAAAACTAATCTTAGAACGTTTTAGTTTAGTGGAAAGGTAGTTGATGCTTGGAATAAACTTTCAGCAGATGTAGTGCAGTCAACAGTAAATGGCTTCACACATGCTTGGGACAAACATAGTTTTATACTCAGACAAAAAAAGAATTTATGAAAAAAACATGTACAAAAGGCAAAAAAAAACCCAATAACAAACTAAAAAAAAACAGGAAGGCTTGATGGGCCACTCTGTCTTTTTTCTGCCATCACTTTTCTATGTTTTTATGTTCTGGACTTTCTGGAACAGTCCCAAATTTAAGTCTCTGTCCTGGTGATGATGTGTTTTGAGATCACAGAAACACCCTTATGTAAGTTGCTGCGCATATGATTTAAGGGTAATACTAGGGGCATTGTGGCTGCAAGTGGGTGGTTCCTGCATGATAGGAGTAAGATTTCCAAAAAAAGTGGGTGTAATCTGGGCAGGAGAGCTCACAAGTAGTGCTTGATATGTGTGGGACATGGACAGGTGTTGCAAGAAGTGGGATAAAGCTGTTGTAACTATGAAAATACAGTGTGTTCTTGTTACTTCCTTTGAGCTTAGGCTCCATGCACATTGGGCGTTTTGATAACGCTGGTAACGTTAGCTGTGTAAAATCACATTAACAACCTGAGTTTTGCAGCTTTTTATAGCATTTTTGCATTAGTGCTTAGCAGAGTTTTGCCACAATTAGCGGCATTTTTCAGCGTTTGCATTTTTTAGTGTTTTTTTAACTAAAAAAAATTGTTATATTTGTGGTTGAAAAAACATCCAAAAATGCTGGTTTGCGGCATTTTACCGCGTTTTGCTGTGTTTTTCAGCGGTAGTCCTCATGCACACTTGATGTTTTTACAGCTGCTGTTTTTGGCTTTTGATGTTTTTTCTATAGCTGGTAAACCCCTCAGCATGTTATCCTATGTGTCCATGCACACATACAAATAGAAATTCTGAGGACCCTCTGCACACTGGTATATACCCTTTCAAGCAGACTATGCAATAAATAGGGATATTTTGTTCACACATGTTGCAATACATGCTTAAGCTGGCCAACTGCGTCAAAGTGCATGCACTAGCTGTTGGGATTTGAGCACAGGGATCTCTTGCTTGTTGTATTGTTGGGTCAGTAGCCAGACCTGAACCTTGTAGCTCCCCCCATTGTGTCTTTTCCCCTATGCTAGCATTGTTTCCACAGTAACATTGGCGTAGGCAGAGCAGAGTAGGACTGATCATAGAGGGATTACTTTGACGCAGTTGGCCAGCTTAAGCATGTATTGCAATATGTGTGAACCAAATATCCCTATTTATTGCAGAGTCTGCTTGAAAGAGTATATACCATTGTGCAGAGGGCCCTTCAAAATTTCTAGTGTTAATATGTGGTTACACCCCTTTAGCACCTGATGGATAAATGCATGTACTAGCTGTTGGGATTTGAGCACAGGGATCTCTTGTTTCATGCACACATACAGTTGCAAGAAAAAGTATGTGAACCCCTTGGGATTACGTGGAGTTTTGCATGAATTGGGCATAAAATGTGCTCTGAACGTCATCTAAGTCACAACAATAGAAGAACACAGTCTGCTGAACATAATACTACACAAACATTAGATATAATGCTACACAAACATTAGATGTTGCCATGGTTTAATTGCACATAACATGTAAACATTCACAGTGCAGGGAGGAAAAAGTATGTGAGGCCCTAGCTTAATGACTTCTCCCAGAGCTAATTGGAGCCAGGAGTGAGCCAACCTTGACTCCAATCAGTGTGATGATATTGGATGTGTTGCTGACAGCTGTCCTGCCCTTAAAAAACACACACCTGTTTTGGGTTTACTGGTTTCAAGAAGCACTGTCTGATGTGAACCATGCCTCGCAGAAAAGAGCTCTCAGAAGACCTACGATCAAGAATTGTTGACTTGCATGAAGCTGGAAAGGGTTACAAAAGTATCTCCAAAAGCCTTGATGTTCATGTGTCCACGGTAAGACTGACTGTCTACAAATGGAGAAAGTTTAGCACTGTTGCTACTCTCCCTAGGCGTGGTCGTCCTGTAAAATTGACTGCAAGAGCACAGCGCAAAATGCTGCATGAGGTAAAAACAATGGCTGCAACAGCACAGAATATGCCTTCTGGAGTGGCCCAGTCAGAGTCCTGACCTCAACCCGATTGAAATGCTGTGGCATGACCTTAGGAGAGCGATTCACACTAGACATCCCAAGAATATTGCTACACTGAAACAGTTTTGTGAAGAGGAGTGGTCCAAAATTACTCCAGATCGTTGTGCAGGTCTGATCTGCAACTACAGGAAATGTTTGGTTGAGGTTATTGCTGCCAAAGGAGGGTCAACCAGTTATTAAGTCCAAAGGTTCGCATACTTTTTCCTCCCTGCACTCTGAATGTTTACATGTTATGTGCAATTAAACCATGGCAACATCTAATGTTTGTGTAGTATTATGTTCAGCAGACTGTGTTCTTCTATTGTTGTGACTTAGATGACGTTCAGAGCACATTTTATGCCCAATTCATGCAAAACTCCACGTAATCCCAAGGGGTTCACATACTTTTTCTTGCAACTGTAGACTGTAATCAACGTTTTTTGGAAGGGGAGTTTTTTGGCTGGAAAAAAAACCCAGGACTAGTGGGCTTCTAGATAAGTTTTTTAGCTGGAAAAAAGCTCTAACGCTGAATAACATGGTAAAATGCAGTAAAACGCAGCAAACCAATATTTTTGGACTTTTTTGGACCTCCTAAAAATTTTTTTGCTAAAAACAAACACTAAAAAACACAAATGCTGAAAAACGCCACTAAACGCAGCAAAACACTGCTAAACGCTAATGCAAAAAAGTTTTAAAAAGCTGGAAAACTCACATTTTTAACGTGACTTTACACCGCTAACGTTACCAGCGTTATCAAACCGTCCAGTGTGCATGAGGGCTTAGAGCGTTTTTACAGCTAAAAAAACTCCTCTAGAAACCCACTATTCCACTATTTTTTTCAGCCAAAAAATGTCCCTGCCAAAAAACGTTGATTACAGTCTATGTGTGTATGGACACATAGGATAACATGCTGGGGGGTTCACTGGCTGTAGAAAAAAATGCCAAATGCCAAAAACAGCCGCTGTAAAAACGTCCAGTGTGCATGAGGACTTAGCTCCAATCACTTAAGCTGCCCAGCTCTGCCTATTGCCATGTACAAATGACTCATGTGTGCACACTGTGTCAGCATTCACATGTAAATAATGGCTGCATTCATATATCATACAAGTGAGTGGGGGCTGGATGGTGACTCTGTGGCTTCCACCCGCACCTAAACACCAGAGCCCAATGAACCAGGGCTTAACACCCAGAGTGCATGGAGTCTTATATTAACCCCTTCCCGCCAGCACCTCCTGGCCCTTTAAGAGTTTCAGATGCCGGGAGGCGGGGCGGGTGGGTTGTGGTTTCCGCCGTGACGCGTCATCATGGTGGTCACATGATCGGGAAAGGTCCCGATCGAAAGAGCTTTCTGCGAGTACCGCACATGTGTGCGCAGGGCGCGCGCTCTCAGCACATATGTTTTTTCTTACATGAACGCAAATGTGCGGCCGCTCTGCGTCTAGGCCCAGATGCGGCTGGCGTAAAGGGGTTAAACAAATTGCTCATGTTGATGACATATATGGGACTTTAGTTAAGATCTATGTTGCCCTTTGTGTTTGTTGTGGACCTGAATCCACCTACATTTGAGGGGTAAATCATTTGCAAAACTGGTCAAATAATTTGGCCATTAAAGCTAAGGTCAGCCTTGATACACCTTTGCCAATAAAGTGACCATGCAGAGAGGCGACCCAGTAGGTAAAACGAACGGATAAGCTTTAAAGTGATACTAAACCCAGGACCCTGCATTCACTATATCTGGTCTCCCACAGTACACACAACATGGAAGTGCAATTATTTTAGTAAACATAAACTGCTAAATATTTGTCTCATCAGCAGTTAAAGCAGTCTTGTGACTTCTATCAGTGTCTGGCAGAGCACTGGTTAAAGCTTGTAGGAGGAGTTTTCATTCTCCTCTCAGTGTCCTATGAGGCTGTATAACCCCTGACCCTCTGTCTGGACAGTGTGCTGATCATATGCACTCTCCCAAGAAAAAGAAAAAACTCTCTAGCAGTACACACCAAACTGAGCATGTGCAGAATGTCCCTGAGGCTGTCCCTGAGGCTGTGTGCTATCAGGAGATGAAATGGGGAATGTGGAAGAAAGGGAGGATCAGAGAAGACAGGATCAAACATCCTTTTTATACAATGTAGAGGATTAACCCCTTAAGTTCCACAGTGAGTATACCAAGCAGGGGCAGACTGACAACTCATGGGGCCCCCAGGAAATAGGGGATCATGGGGCCCCTGTGTCCTTGCCCAAACTCCAAAAAACCTATGAAAAAGATACCAGGGGCATCTCATGGGGCCCGCTACTGACCCCGGGCCCTCGGGCAGTGCCCGAGTTTCCAAATGGTCAGTCCGCCCCTGATACCAAGCATGCTTTACTGTATATACAGACTGATTTTACTTCCAGTAACACTTTATAAATGATTGATTACTGTAGATGCCATGCCTGCAGATCATCCATTGCTATAATGGGGAAAGAGATAGTGAACTTTACATGTGTGCCTTTTGAAACAGCGAGCACCTCGACTTTGTGCTACTGGAGAGGGTCCTGAAAACTAGCTAGAATTGGAATGGAAGCAATGATGGGAGTATTTCAGCAAGACTTCAGGGAGTCCCTTGTCTCCATGGTCATTTTACTGGAAAAGGTGTGCCAGTGGTGAACTGGAATTTTTTTTCTTTCTTCAATCACCAGTCAACTGAAAATACTGTATGCCAGATTAAAATGCATTTAGGATGGTTGGTTCAAATAAATAGGTTGCCTTACCACAATGCATATTAATGAGTGACATAATGCGTGTTAACACAGTGCAAGAGTGTGAATGAGCTCGTAACTTTTATTATCATTGGTGGACGTTCTTAGTTCCTGGAACCCATTGCATTCAAAAACCTGAACACCTGTGAATGCTGTTCTAAGTGCCCATGTATTTCTGCCCAAACCTTTCTATGGAGAATCTAGTAAGGTCTGCACGCAACTGAACATTTCCTTGGGGGTGGGATATCATACAAATAGGAAAAAAAATAATAATACAAGAGGAACTAGTGGGTTGCCATTTTCCCTAAATCAATGAGTGGTATAGAACGCAAAGCTCCATTCACACAACTTTGCATTATATTCATTTAAGAGGATTACTGCCCTCTTGTGGTATAATCAACATAACTTCATAATACAAACCTAAAGAAAACTTTTACAGACTAGGTTGTGCATTTCCATTTGGCAAAGCACATCACAAGATTAAATAATGAAACAAATTGTTTTTTTTTCTGTATAGAGATAATATTAATTAATCATAAGCTGTATTTTATTGAACATCAAATATTTGGTCTTATTTAACCACTTCAAGTCCGGACACTTTTACCCCCTTCCTGTCCAGACCAATTTTCAGTGCTATTTATTTATTTCAGGTACTTATATAGCGCTGTCAATTTATGCAGCGATTTACATATATATTGTACATTCACATCAGTCCCTAACCCTCAAGGGGCATACAATATAAGGTCCATAACTCACATTCATACATACACATACTAGGGCCAATTTAGACAGGAGCCAATTAACCTACCAGCATGTCTTTGGAGTGTGGGAGGAAACCAGAGTACCTGGAGGAAACCCACGCAGGCACATGGAGAACATGCAAACTCCAGGCAGGTGGTGCTGTGATTGGGATTTGAACTGGTGACACTAGTACTGCCAAGTGGATGTGCCACTGTGCTATCACACTTTGACTGACAATTGTGCGGTCATGCAACACTGTACCCATATGAATTTTTTTGCATTTTTTTGAGACAGATAAAGCTTTATTTTGGTGGTATTTATTCACCACTGGGATTTTTATTTTTTTTTGCTATATAAATGAAAACGTCCAAACATTTTGAAAAAAAGCGTTTTCCTTATAAAATTTGGCAAATAAATAATCTTTCTTCATAAATCTTGCCCAAAATTTATTTGGTTATCTTTTGAGTAAAAAAAAAATAACCCAAATTAGTTTATAACCAAAAATTATAATTTTTCTAAATTTATTTTACATTTTTTATTTTATATTATTTATGTTTTGGGTTTTTTTTAAAACAACTGTCACCTTAGCAGTACAGTGTCACCATAGTGACACTGTACTACTTGTTGGGGGTGAGGAAGATTTTTATTTTTTATATTTTTTTTTTTTTACACTGATTGCTTTTACACCCATGAAGGCTGTAAAGGCAATCATTTCTCCTTCTCTCTGACTGCATTCTTGCAGCCATTGAAAAATACTGTGTGAGCTGTGATTGGTCACAGCTTGTCACATGGCACAAGGCTGTTGTGAATAGCCTTGTACCATGTGATCTCTGTGACCATTCACAGATTTCACAAGTAGTAAGCAATGATGTCAGCAAGTGACATATTGTTTACTACTATTCATGTGATCACTGATTGGGCAATTAGTGATCACATGATTGGGACCTCACATAGAGTTCCGCTGTGTCCCAGGGAGCGCGCACAGGCTGTAAATGAGGGCGCCATTTATGAACGGCAACCTGCTCCTGCACTGCTCTCGTCCAGCCGTTTATGTACATATGCCGGACGTGAAGTGGTTAAAGTATGTTTAAATGTAATATATTGCAGTTTACTAGTCTTTAGATGTGGTGGTTGCATGAGTTTTGTTTTCAGGAAGATGTCTAGGCATTTGTGCTCAGTGAAAGAAGGAATGCCCCTGAAGAATGGGAGGCAGACTATCTTAACAAAAAGTAAAGTACTAAGCTTAAAGTGTTACTAAACCCACAACAGTAAACTCAGTCTGTATATGCAGTAAAGCGTGCTTGTTATACTCACTGTGGAACCTAAGGCCACGTATACATGGGACACTTCTGAACGATGGAAACCGACTGCTGGAAAACGTAGGTTAAAAAACGTCTGTTTATCTGCGCTTGCATGACGCGTTTATGCGCGTTTGCGTTTAGAAGCGTTTTTTTAAAGATAAGCACAGGAGGACCTCCCAAATGCCCAGAATGCACTGAAAAGTGGTAAATTATTAACTATTTCAGACTATTTCAGAGAAATACAGAGAGTAGAAGCAGAGACAGCAGTATGAGTTGAGAGTAGCTTAGGTGGGAGTTGCTCATTAACATTTCTTTTTTTTCCCAAGGGTGGGAAAGGTGTCTGGTGGAGTGAGTCATTAAGGTCACCTGCCAGAGGGTCTTCATGAGGAATTTGAGGTGTTTCCAAGGGTGGGAGAGGACTGAGGTGTGAATTGGTCATTCTAATGTGTGACAAGCTTGATAGGAACATCCTGTGTTCACTGTTTTGTCCATCTGAGTACCTTGAAAATGCTTTGCATGCATTTTTCATAATGAAAAACGGCTCTGGACAGCATTGGGAACTAGAAGAGTTAAAAAAAACTCAAGCGCTTATAAACACGATTTACCGCATTTAGCCACATTTACAAGCGGTTTTCTGCGTTCAAAAAAATGACTGTAAATTCAAATGCCTGTAAAGACTGTAAACGAAGATGTGTACATGGACACATAGGAAAACATTAGGGAGAGTTCAGGGGCTGCTGAAAAAACGCTGAACAGCTCCTAAACGTGAGTTTATCAGCTGCAGTGTACATGAGCCCTAAGGGGTAAATCCTCTGCATTGCGTAAAAAAGATGTTTTATCCTGTTGTTTCTGATCCTCCCCTTCTTCCATGTTCCCCATTTCATCTCCTAATAGAACACAGCCTCGGGAAAACTCTGCACATGCTCAGTTTGGTGTGTATTGCTAGAGTGTTTTCCTTTTTCTTGGAAGGGTGCATGTGATCAGCACAGGGCCAATCAGCAATGTCAAGACAGAGGGTCAGGGGTTGTGCAATCTCATAAGGCAGTGAGAGGAGAATGAAAACTCCTCCTACAAGCTTTAACCAGTGCTCACCTGGACAGATCCCCAAGCTCAATGCTCAAAGACTAGAGGGGCTGAGATATACATGCAAAAAAAGAGTAGGTGGCAGATTTCAATGCTCCAAAGGTCTGACCCCAACATTCCAAAAAGAGAACAGAGACTTGATTTAAAAGCAATTATCCTAACTCACCATGCAGAAAGACTACCAAGGCCCAACATCAGCACTCTAAAGACAGTCCCATATGGCAGAAAAATATATTTGAAATATATTTTAAAAATAATCTTCCCAAATATTTTGCCATATATTTTTAAAAATATATATTTTTTAAATATATACTTCAGATTTTTTTCAACATATAAAAAAGTAATTTTAACATATATTATTACATATATTAGTAAATGCATTCCAAAAATGTAGATTTGTATTTTTAAAGACATACAGTATATTTGAAATGTACTTTTAAAAATATTTTCATATATTTTGTAATAAAAACGCATTTCAACATGCAGTATATATATATATATATATATATATATATATTCATTTATTTATTAAAATATATTTTGAAATATATTGAATATGGCCAAAATTGTAGCATTTCAAATATATGGCAATATATTTGAGAAGAATATTTTTAAAATATATTTCAAATACATTTTTCTTCCATGTGGTGTGGAACCACATACTTAGAGCTCAAGCTACAAAATACAGGCATCAGATGAGGAAAAAAGTCCTTATAACAGGCATGTCCAAAGTCCGGTCCGCGGGCCATTTACGGCCCGGGGGTCGGTTTAATACGGCCCTCCAACAGCCCTCCCTGCTCTGTGTAATGTGGCCCTCCCACGGCCCTCCTTTCTATGGCAGTCTTCTGCTTGAGAGCAGAGGGCAGTGCGCATGCCTGACTGCGGCGCGTTCTCCCTGGTCTGTGTAAATGCGGCTGTCGCACGGCCCTCCCTTCTGTGGCAGACAGTCTTCTCCTTGAGAGCAGTGCGCATGCGTGACTGCACCGCGCTGGGAGCGACAGAGGGCGGTGACGTCAGGGCCGGGCTTCCAGTGTGAAGTGTGTTTCTCTTCCCCTCCCGGCTGCCGAGCAGAGACTTCAGCTCCAGCTACCTTTTTCACCCTTCACATTAGTGCAGGTAAGTTTTTTTTAAATTTATTTTCAATACATTGTGAAAACTCAGTTGTCAGTTGATCTTAATATTATGAAATGAAAAGTATGTCGTTTGCAATTAACTTGGCATAAAATAATTTATTTGCATTTAATTGTAATGGTTCAAAGAATGTTCAGAAAAATGTTCGGCCCTCCACCATGTTCACTTCATCCAATCTGGCCCTCTTTGAAAAAAGTTTGGACACCCCTGCCTTATAAAGACTGGGCTATTCGTTATGTCATTATTGTCAGGTATGGAAAGCACTGCTATCACACTACTGATGTCACATTAATTATTTCAACCTATTGCATGTGAAATCAAATATTAAACTATTACTAATGTATACAGCTGTGCACCTACCTAGAATGATAGCTAGTCTAAACTGTTAGCTACTAAAGATTATGTCTAACTCCAGCCAAAGCTTTTTAATAATTTTGTTTGAATAGAGCAGAAAGGGGTTAGATCTCCTGTGAGATTGTATTTGTTATCTGTACCCCTATTAGGGAGTTCCCCTCACTTCCTCTCAGGGCAGGTATTGACAGCAAATCTCTCCAGTGGGGACACTGATATACACCAATCAGCCATAACTAGACATGTGCGTTAGTTTTGTTATGAATCGAAATTCAGACAACATTTTTTGTTATTCAGAGATTTGGATATATCCGAATCTCCGAATTACAGTAGTAACAAATTTCAACAAATCCAAAATAAATTATAATGAAGTAACAAAATAATTTGTATTCATTTGTTTTCTCTGGATGACACGGTGCCGTAGTTTGGGCCTTTTGTTAATGTTTGAGGCATCTGAAATAACGTAATGACATAGCAAATGATCCGAACTGATTCAGATCCGTTTTGTTTTTCTTGCATTAACATTTTCCATTATCAAAGAGAAGAAAAGTTGCCACTCTCTTTGATAATACTCTTACATCTCTGAATAGTACACCGACACCCAGGTCCAGACTGGGACAAAAAATAGGCCTGGGCATTTTAGACTGAGTAGCCAATTTTTCCAGGGACTGGTGGGGCCTGCGGTTGGTGTCGGGATTTTCACGGAGTCAGTTCTCCGCACTGTAATGTCAAGGGGACTGCATTGTAAATGGGCATTGTATTGATTACAGTGTCCCTTGACAGTGCAGTCCCCCTTTATATCACAGTGCTCCTTTACATTACAGTACTCCTAGCAATCACAGCCCCCTTGCAGTCATGCCCCCCTTTTCTCTTTAATCAGAGTGCCCCCTTTTACTCTCTGCCTTCTCCTGCACAGTCCTACTTCAGCAGGGCACAGGTAGGATTCACCCTGTGTGTCCTCTCCAGGGTCTCCCTCCCTGATGACGATGTCATCCTATCAGCTAAGCAGGGGGCAGGAAGAGCTGCAGATCTGGATCAGATTTACAGTATATTTTGACAAAACAGCAGCAAAGATACATCTCCATATATTCAGCAACGAGATGGCCTAGTACAGTAAAGAGACTTCCCCATTTATTCAGCAAAGAGAAATCACCATCCACCAAAGAGGCATCCCCATATAGCAAAGAGACATCCCAAACCAGCAAAGAGACCACCCCATCCAGCAAAGAGACAGCCCAATCCAGCAAAGAGACAGCAAAATGCAGCAAAGAGACATCTCCATATAGCAGAGAGACAGCCCAATCTAGCAAAGAGACAGTCTCATATAGCAAAAGAGACATCCCAATCGAGCAAAGAGACATCTGCATGTAGCAACAAGACAGCTCAATCCAGCAAAGAGAAAGCCTCATATATCAAACAGACAGCCCCATATAGCAAAGAGACAGCCCAATCCAGCAGAGACAGCTCCATATAGCAAAAAGACAGCTCAATCCAGCAAAGAGAAAGCCTCATATATCAAACAGACAGCCCCATATAGCAAAGAGACAGCCCAATCCAGCAGAGACAGCTCCATATAGCAAAGAGACAGCCTAATTCAGAAAAGAGACAGTCCCAAAAAGCAAAGAGATGGCCCAATCCAGCAGAGACAGCTCTATATACCAAATAGACAGCCCCATATAGCAAAGAAACAGCCCCTTTCAGCAAAGAGACAGCTCCATATAGCAAAGAGTTGGCCCAATCCAGCAAAAAGACAGCTCCATATAGCAAAGAGATGACCCAATCCAGCAAAGAGACAGCTCCATATAGCAAAGAGATGGCCCAATCCAGCAGAGACAGCTCTATATAGCAAAGAGACAGCCCCATTCAGCAAAGAGACAGCTCCATATAGCAGAGAGACAGCCCCATATAGCAAAGAGATGACCCAATCCAGCAGAAACAGCTCCATATAGCAAAGAGACAGCCCCATATAGCAAAAAAAAAAACTCCATATAGAAAAGAGACTGCCCAATGCAGCAAAGAGAAAGTCTCATATAGCAAAGCAACAGCCCCATATAGCAAAGAGACAGCCCAATCTACCAGAGAAAGCTCCATATAGCAACGAAACAGCCTCATTCAGCAAAGAAACAGCTCCATATAGCAAACAGACAGCTCCATATAGCAGAGAGATGGCCCAATCCAGCAAAGAGACAGCTCCATATAGCAAAGAGATGGCCTAATCCAGCAGAGACAGCCCCATTCAGCAAAGAGACAGCTCTATATAGCAAAGAGGCAGCTCAATCCACCTACCCCACACTCATGGTTGTAGACTGTTTGGCTGTTACACACACTGGATCGGTGCACTCACCTTCCTTCCCTGTGCAGCTGTGTGCCGGTCGGTGGTAGGAGGAAGCTCGCCGCTGAAGCTGCAGGAGCTTCCTGTGTGTCATTGACTGGAGCCTTCCCGCACTCCCTAGCTTGCTGGCGCCAGCCCTGCTATAGGAATGGTCGCATAGCGAGTGGTGAGCAGCGGCCGCGGTCTGTGTTAGCTCTGTCCAGACCTTGGTCGGCGCTTACCTCCCGCTAAGCGTCCCAGTCATCAACAGGCCTCCCTTCTTAGAACACACAGCCTGCCAACCCAAGCCCACTGGATGTATGCCTGGTGCTCCCTATGGCCAGTCCGGGCCTGCTGACACCAGCTCCCTTCATTGCAACAGGTGGGGAGAACTCTGTCTCAGCTTAGAGCAGCTGTGAGTTGGGGAACAGCTCTCATTGTTTGAACACTGTTTGTGTGGAGGTAAATTAATGTTTTGACTGACATTCTGCAGTTTAGCCACAAGATGTCACTGTTTTTCTAACACAGCCTCAGACTGCACAGATATTTGTATATTCATGAAGAGGTGGGGTTTTGCACACAGAGTTGGAGAGAACAGGAAGGAGAGAGAGAAGCCATGTTTTGGAGCATGGTGAATAAGGGGCCGTGAGAGCTGAGAATCTGATGACATCCAGGTGTGAAAGCGTCTCTCAGTAACCAGAGATTGCTGCCAGGAATGCTGATGAGATTGCTGCCAGGAATGCTGATGAGATTGCTGCCAGGAATGCTGATGAGATTGCTGCCAGGAAGGCTGATGAGAGCAGAGGAACTAAGCAACATATACGGCAAGACCGCATGCTTGTTGGAGAGACATTTTGTTCTGTTCAGAGTCACCAGCAGATGAAAAGCAGGCCCGGGGCGGTAAGATCGTGCACGCACCTGATTTCAGTGTTGGCGCCTTGAGACTGAGTCCAGGCCTATAGTTAGTGTCTCTGTTTGTGTCAGGCCACAAGTGTTGTTACTGATTATTGGAAGGACTCCACACCTTAAAGTGACATTTCACATTGGAGAGCTGATAAAATCCTACAAACTCAAGCCAGACTGGCGTTTTGCTCAGAAGGAATACTCAGGCACGTGCTACAGGACCAGTTATGGGAGGGGGAATACTGTACATTTGTGTAAGAGTGTAAGCTGTTGTGCTGCACCGCAGGCTAGCCCATACCATACACCCATACACTGATTCCTGCTCTTTTAGGGTAATAACAGGTAAGGTGTGGCAGCTTAGTTGTGCCCGCCAGTAGGTAAATTACTTCACTTTCTACCTTCATCCATCAGGAGGCGCCGTGCTGTGCAGCACAAGGGTCTCAGCCTTTGGGCTGGGTGTATGTAAATTTATTGTATGTTTCCAGCATTTGTGGTTGTGTTTATTTGCCACATCTAAGTAAAATTCTGTTGTGGTAAAAGCTGGTGTTGGGGTTGCTTTCCTCGTTCGTGACTTCACTGTATCCTGGGGAGCCCACCCTGGTTCACAGCTTACACAGCACTGCAAGTTTCATATGGATCACTAACATTTTTCATTATTATAAAAAATGCACTACATGTGAAATGAAAACATATTGCAATAAATACAGTAAGGTATAAAAGTGAAATAAAATGGTGATTCCTGCATATTGTGTTTAGGTTGGATGGAGGTGCATCCATGAGAATCTCTGAATCATAACATAATGAATGACAATCATGCCATTCCATTTTTCTTTGTCTGTTGAACTAGCAGGGATGACTCGGAGTGCACAAGCAATCTCCCGAAATAAGAAATTAAAACGTTAAAACGAATATAGCCAATCTTCCGAAATAAATTCTGAAAATACGAATCGACTCGGAACCATGACTATACAAAACAAATTTGAATGTGTGAAACAAATCTGAATATACGAAACAAATTCCGAAAATGAATCATTCTAACATAATGAATATGATGAAACAAATGCTTTACTTAACAAATGAATGCGAAATGAGACAAAATTGTGATCAGGCAGCTTTTTATATAGAACAGACATGCTGTGTCTCATTGGCATTAAAGCATATGTACCTGCATTTTTGCAATTTTCTACTGAAAGTACACTGAGTTGTGCAGCTCAGTATGCATTATCGGCACAGTGCCAGTGTGACAGGTTGAATGACTGTCATACCATCCTCACCGAGGAGCCAAATACCCACCAGCGGCCAGCGAGCGATCCAACGATTGCATCGCTGGAATGGAGGTGAGTGTTCTGCTGACTTTACATCTGTATCAAAGTGTATAAAAAAAAAAAATATTGCAGATTATACCAGTCCACAAATGGCTGATTTAGTCTTCTTTTCTAAAGTTGCCCATACATGGTACAGGTAGAGTACAATAGCCTGAGGCTGACATTCCTCCTTCCACACTGCTTATCAAGTATGGGAGAATTGCTTAAAGTGTTACTAAACCCACAACAGTAAAATCAGTCTGTATGTGCAGTAAAGCATGCTTGTTATACTCAGTGTGGAACATAAGGGGTTAATCCTCTGCATTGTATAAAAACGCTGTTTGATCCTGTCTTCTCTGATCCTCCCCTTCTTCCAGTATCCCCTTCTTAACTCCTGATAAAACATATCGTGTGGAGTCACTCTGCACATGCTCAGTTTGGTGTGTATTGCTAGAGTTTTTTTTTCTTGGAAGGGTGCATTGGATCAGCACAGGGCCAATCAGTGCTGTTCAGACAGAGGTCAGGGGTCCTGTATCTTCCTAGAGCAGAATGAAAACTTCTCCTTCAAGCTTTAACCAGTGCTCTGCTGGACACTGATAGAAGTCACAAGACTGCTCTAACTGCTGATGAGAAAAGGTATTTAGCAGTTTATATTTACTAAAACGGGTGGGCAACTGTGGCCCTCCAGCTGTTGTAGAACTACAAGTCCCATGAGGCATTGCAAAACTGACAGTTACAAGCATGACTCCCAAAGGCAGAGGCATGATGGGACTTGTAGTTCACCAACAGCTGGAGGGCCACAGTTGACCACCCCTGTACTAAAATAATTGCACTTCCATGTTGTGTGTACTGTGGGAGACCAGATATAGTGAATGCAGGGTCCTGGGTTTAGTAACACTTTAATTTTCCTTGGTCAGTTTGCGAGGCAGCGCAAGAGGAATTTGAAATGTGTATTGCCATCTTCAAGCTTTATTTTCATCTGATGATCCTGCTTGTAACACGCTTCCTGTCCTGGGGTGACAACGCTCACTTACCATACTGTGTCCATGGAGGAGCCGTGTTGTCACCATCAGTTGCACTGCTAATTTGAACTAAAAACACCTCCCTCTCTCCTCATCTGTATTGCATAGAGAGGAGGGTGTGTGTGATTTAGAGAAGACAGTTCATAAAGTGAATTTCAGTTCATCTCATATCTGACAAGCATATTGCACGGCAAGATCAGCAAGCGGTTTCTGTACTTGCAGACAATGTTCTTAGCTTGAAAAAGAAAACTAGTGCAGCCACCACATCTAACTACTGGTAAGCTACAGTATATTACACTCCTAATTTTAGGGTTTAGATACAGTAAAATAAATTGAGGAGGGGGTGGAGACAAGACCAGTCACCCTGTACTAGGAGAGAAAGCAGCAGTAATCGGTCTTTATTACAGGAATCTCTCTATAATAAACATATGGCTATTGTATTTTGCCAACAATTGCTTATCAATTTAAGTGGTTGTAAACCCTTACATATACCTAGTGAAGTGACTGGCCTCAGGTGATACACAGAGATGAAACAAATCCACCTACATAAGTTGTACCTGTCTATCTGCAGTCTTCTCTTATCTACATCCATTCAAAGTGCTGAATTTACATAGGATCTCTCAGCTCTTAAAAGCAGGGGGTGGAGAGCTGAAGTTACATCAGTGAGGAGAGCTCTGAGAGCTGATTGGACAGAGTGGACACATGCCCCCTCCTTCACACAGCACACAGGAACAGAGGCTGTCAATCTGCTGGAGATCCTTCCCCTGTCACCATTTCTTTCTTGGTGTCAGGAACACTCATTAGAAGGGACTCATGCTGATAGCAGGGGAACAATGCAGTGGACAGAAATAACACTTAGTGCTCTGGACTGAGACAAGTACACACTACAGAGGCATACATGTTAATGAAACTTCCGCTACCTACTGTGCATGCTGAAAAATAATTTCCTTCACTAGAAATCACCAAAATTACAAAGAAATGGAGGAGCTGGGTGACGGACGCCGCAGGAGAGTTGCATTGTGGGTGCACAGAAAAATAATCTTAAAGGAGCTTTTACCATTTAATTGATGTAAATGCAATACTTTAACCACTTCAAGTCCGGACACTTTCACCCTCTTCCTGTCCAGGCCAATTTTCAGCTTTCAGCGCTATCACAATTTGAATGACAATTGCGCGGTCATGCAACACTGTACCCATATTAATTTTTTAGCATTTTTTTGAGACAGATAAAACTTTATTTTGGTGGTATTTATGCACCGCTGGGATTTTTATTTTTTTGCTATATAAATGAAAAAGTCCAATCATTTTGAAAAAAAAAGTGTTTTTTCTTATAAAAGTTTGCAAATAAATAATCTTTCTTCATAAATTTTCGCTAAAATATTTTCAGCTATCTTTTTAGTAAAAATAAAAATAACCCAAATTAGTTTATAACCAAAAATTATAATTTAAAAAAAAATTTTTTTTACATTTTTATTTTTTTTAAATATTTTTATTTATTTATTTTTGAACATACCGTCACCCTAGCAGTACAGTGTCACCATAGTGACACTGTACTACTTGTGGGGGTGATGATGATTTTTGTTTTCTTTTTTTACACTGATTGGTTTTACACCCATAAATGCTGTAAAAGCAATACTTTCTCCTTCTCTCTGGCTGCATTCTTGCAGCCATTGAGAAATACTGTGAGAGCTGTGATTGGTCACAGCTTTTCACATGATACAAGACTGTTGTGAATAGCCTTGTACCATGTGACCTCTGATCATTCACAGATTTCACTAGTAGTAAGCAATGATGTCAGGATATTACACTCTAAACGCATTTTAACGATATTCGCATTTAGTGTTTGAGCATTAACGCATTTCAATAGCCTGAATAAATTATTGTTATGGACAATGAAATGAATTAACGCTCAAACGGTTGATGCCGCTAAACGTGTTAAATGTGTTTACAAGCATCAAGCTTTTTTTGCACCAAAATTCTGCTTCCAGGAGGAAAGATGTCTAGGAGAGAGAGAAAAAATGTCCAGTGTGTATGAGGCCTAAAGTGTCCATTACTTTTTTCATTTTGGACAGAGTAAGTCTAGGTTCACACCTATGCATTTTGTGTTTGATCCGTTTCTGCAGTGCTTTTTGCGATGCATTTTGCATGTGTTTTTGATACTTTTTTATGCGTTTTGCTTTTTTTCTTCTTGTTGCTAGGTAGATAAAAATGCAAAACGCAGCAAAAACGCACAACCTGCTTTTCTGCAGCGTTTCCATTGAAGTCTATAGAACCAAAAACACAACTTTTTGCATTCAAAAAAGTCTGCGACCCTTTCCAAAAAACACACTGGGTGAAAACACAGAGATGTGAACATGTCCCATAGGAAATCATGTTAAATGGACTGTAGTGGATTTCTGCAAAATGCAAAGCGCTGAGGAAAACGCTTAGGTGTGAACCTAGACTTAAGGAGGGTTATAACCCCTGTATTTGTTTTCGCTATCTATGTCTCACTGGGGAGATTTACCTTCAATTCCTGTTCCACAGCCAAAACAGGAAGCAAGAGGAAATCCCTCTAAAGTGAGGGAAATCTGGGGTGTCCCCATTGGAATATTTACTCTTACTGTTCTGGTGTCAACCTAAAATGTGAGATTTTCTTTCACTTTCAATGAGAATGGTAAACAGGACAAACAGGGAGGGGGAATCTCCCTAATGGTGACACAGACAGCAATAAAAATGTGACTGGGGTTCTAATCCCTCACCTATCCTCACTCTATCCAAAACTTAAACTAGCGTGCAGTACTCGGATCTGTGAGTGAACAACGAAGTACTGCAACGTTTTATAGGAGTGTGTGTGTTTGTGTACATGTACATGTGTGTGTGTTTGTCTGTGTATGCATGTACATGTGTGTATCTGTACATGTGCCTGCATGTATGTACATGTATGTGTGTGTACATGTGTCTGTGTGTGTACATGTGTCTGTGTGTGTACATGTGTGTGGGTTTTTGTGTGTATGTACGTACATGTGTCTGTGTGTACATGTGTCTGTGTATGTATGTACATGTGTATTTCTATGTATCTGTGTGTATGCATGTCTGTACGTGCCTATGTGTGTATACATGTTTCTGTGTGTATATATATGTACATGTCTGTGTGTGTGTATATGTTTCTGTGTGTATGTACATGTCTGCATGTGTGTACAGGTGTCTCTGTTTGTGTGTGTTTGTTGGTGGCGAGTAACTCTAAGGCCTGGCTAGTAGCTCAGGACTTTAAATTTTAAGCCCTGGTTTACAGGCTCCTGCAAAAAAAAAAAAAATAAATGCACATTTTTTTACCTGCAAAAAAATGTGCATTTATTATGTTTTGTCAAAAGGTGAACTTATCCTTCAAGTGTATTATTTTGCATTTATAAGCATAGAATTGCAGATTCTATTGCTTTGACAAACCTTGAACAATGCTGAATCATGATGATTTATTTTCTGTCAGCTCTGTCCTATTGAGGATATTTCCCTTCACTTCCTGTCCCATAGCTAAACAAGAAGCACGGGCTGTCACGATCGCGGTGTCAGACCCCAGACCTTCTCACCAAACTCGTGACCGAAGGACTAGCCAATCTAAAACCGCGATGTGACGTGCATAACAATGCCACACCCAGCTGCACCCTGCACAACGATTTCCCAGCTAATGGGCCACAATCGATGTACTGACAGCCTGGGCCATTGTTACTGGGTCAGGTTAATTATGCAATTAACCCTTCACACTGCCACCACCTCCTTTTTGTACAGAGAAAGAGGAAGCTATAACACTATAATGATTGAGATAATCGTCTGTATAAAACGGTCATAACACAGGCCTGTTATACAGAGGGTTAAGCAAACAGTAGCGTTCTCTTTAGAGGCAGGGATTCGTAAATTGCAATACAGAGCTATAGAAACAATTCAACACTTTCAGAAAGAAAGATTTATTACTAAAAGGTCAAACGGGTACAATAAAAATATTTACAGAAAAAAGATGTAACTAAGATATATATATACATATACAAAGAACCACAGCACAGCAAAGAGATATCGGAGAGAGGTGAAAGGGTTAAAGTACTTGCCAAAGTCCTGGGTTAGCAGATCCAAGTTTCAGAGCTATGTTACGATGGTCAATGGGAGAATTCTTCAACTTCTAATCTAAGGCCTGACAGCCCAATTTGTAGTTTCCAGCAGGGGTGTTGCTGAAGTCAAAGGACCAATACATCGTTTGGGAGGGAACGTCTGGGCGTAGGCCTAAACTAGAGCCAAAATCTTTCATAACACATATTTTGGCCCATAACTTCCCATCTGCACAAGTGACATTCCACCCTCGGGTAGATTATTATGCAGACAAGTCTGAGGATTGATTAGATATGAATTATGTAATTCTATACTGAACGGTTCACGAGATCTATTTTTCTGCTTTCCTGTGTATGCGAGACGAGTCGCGTGACCCATCAAACTGTCCGGCTCCTTCTAGCCAATCTGACGGTATGTCTGGTTTTTATGTACATTTCTCATATTCCAAGATATGAGACATAGGGGAAAAATGGATTTTGAGGAGTGTTATCTGATTCTGTCACCTATGCTGCATTAGGTTCATTAAGTCAGAATCTCTTTCAACTCCTGAGAAAGCTTGCCTTATCTGTTCTGAGGTGTGAAATGGCACAGGTTCTCCCAGACAGCCAGGCACCTAGCTCAGAGATGCCTTGGCCTGCCAGTGACCCACAACCAACACACACACACACGCTGGCCAAATGTCTTCTCTCAGAAAGGGAGGGAGAGGGAATTATAAGGGAGAAATGGATACTCTTAACAAAATGGAGTCAGCGTCCTTCACTGTGTGTTGCGCACGTTTGCGACAGGGGTGGACTGACCATTTGGGCACCCGGGCACTGCCCGAGGGCCCGGGGTCAGTAGGGGGCCCCATGAAATGCCTCTGGTACCTTTTTATAGGCTTTTTTGGGTGTGCTTTGAGTGTGGGCAAGGACACAAGGGCCCCATGATCCCCTATTGCCCGGGGGCCCCATGAGTTGTCAGTCCGCCCCTGACAAGAAGTGAGAGGAAAATCCTGCAAATTCAGGGAATTCATTGGGGACCACCAGGTCATAGAACTAATGTCCCAATTGTAAGATCCCCCCTCTATTACCATTCTGGTGTCAACCTAAAATGTGAGATTTTCTTTTGCTTTCAATGATAATGGTAAACAGGACAAATAGAGAGGGAGAATCTCCCTAATGGGGGGACAGACAGCAATAAAAATGTGACAGGGGTTCTAATCCCTCACCACTCTACCCAAAACTGATAAAAAACGTTTTGTTTTAGTTATAGTTTCAAAAAAGCCCTTTAGTTACACTATTATTACAGGTACTTGTATAACGCCGTCAATTTATGCAGTGCTTTACATATATGTTGTACAGTCACATCAGTCCCTAACCCTCAATCTAAGCTCCCTAACTTACATTCATACACACACATACTAGGGACAATTTAGACAGGATTCAATTAACCACTTCAAGTCCGGACACTTTCACCCCCTTCCTGTCCAGGCCAATTTTCAGCTTTCAGTGCTGTCACACTTTGGATGACAATTATTACTATTAATATTATACAGGATTTATATAGAGCCAATAGTTTGCGCAGCACTTTACAAAATGAAGGTAGACATTACAGTTCCAATACAATTTGGTACAAGAGGAAACAGAGGGCCCTGCTCGTTAGAGCTTACAATCTAGTTGCGAGGTCATGCAACACTGTACCCATATACATTTTTTAGCATTTTTTTGAGACAGATAAAACTTTATTTTGGTGGAATTTATTCACCACTGGGATTTTTATTTTTTTGCTATATAAATGAAGAAGTCCAAACATTGTGAAAAAAAGTTTTTTTCTTATAAAATTTTGCAAATAAATAATCTTTCCTCATAAATCTTGCCCAAAATGTATTCACTATCTTTTTAGTAAAAAAAAATAACCCAAATTAGTTTATAACCAAAAATTATAATTTTTCAAAAATGTTTTTTACATTTTTATTATCCTTTTTTATATTATTATTTGTTTTTTTTAACATACTGTCACCCTAGCAGTACAGTGTCACTATAGTAACACTGTACTACTTGTGGGGGGTGATAAAGATTTTTTTTTTTACACTGATTGCTTTTACACCCATAAAGGCTGTAAAAGCAATCATTTTTCTTTCTCTCTGGCTGCATTCTTGCATCTATTGAGAAATACTGTGAGAGCTGTTATTGGTTACAGCTTGTCACATGGTACAAGGCTGTTGTGAATAGCCTTGTACCATGTGACCTCTGTGATCATTCACAGATTTCACACATTGTAAGCAATGATGAAGTGACATCTGTTTACTACTGTTCATGTGATCACTGATTGGCCAATCAGTGATCACATGAATCGGGACCTCCACACAGAGGTCCTGTACAGTGATTTGTGTTCTGCTGTGTCTGGAGGACTCCGGATCGTGGTGCTGCATGCTCCCAGGGAGTGTGCACAGGCAGTAAATGTGGGGGCCACTTATAAACGGCCACCCGCTTTGGCACGGCTCCTGTCTGGCTGTTTATGTACATGGGCTGGATGGAAAGCGGTTAACTTACTAGCATATCTTTGGAATGTGGGTGGAAACTGGAGGAAACCCACACAGGCACAGGGAGAACATGCAAACTCCAGGCAGGTGGTGCCATGGCTGGGATTCAAACCAACAACCCTAGTGCTGCCAGGCAGAGGAGCTAACCACTTAGCCACTGTGCTGCCCACACTAGTTTTTCTCTTCTAATGCAGGCCATAGACGGTTTGTTTATCAACCTATTTTTCGTCCGAAAGAATAATCGGACGATTTTCGCATTGTTAGTGGGGCAATGGCATCGGCCGATTTTTGCGGTTCCTCCTCATTTCTTTTATCAGTCATGCTGGAAAATTTGTGAAAAACGTCCGATTTTCGCAATTATTGGTGGCAACATTGGTTTACAGAATAACCGGTTTCGTTTTTCGGGCGAAAAATTGGCCGATAAACGAACCATCTATGGCCTGCAAAAGACTACTAAAAATAATAGACAAAGGCAAATAGCTGCATTGCATATCTAAATAATGTGATGAGTTTTATACATTCCCCATAAGAATATTAAAGACAGACCATGCAGCCACCTACACAGCAGTCTACAAATGTAAGATGTACTGTAATGCTAACCCCCACTCCATATTGGCTGCTTGTCACAACTAGCAATGTAGTACTGATCAATAACCAGCAGAGGGGGCCTGTGCACCTTTCCCACGACTGACGTCATTAAACAGCGCCGAAGACTCCGAGTGTCCTCTGTGAAGTGCTGAAGAAACAGAGGTGTGATTTGTAGAGAGGCCGATTCACATAGTAATGGCTTTGAGCCCCGAAGACGAGAAGCTACGGCTGCAGCAGCTGAGGGTCCTGCGGAGGAAATGGCTGAGGGATCAGGAGCTGAGTCCTCGGGAACCCGTCCTGCCCCCCACCAAACAGAATCCAGTGGATAGATTTTGGAGCAACTTCCTAAAGGAGAAGAGCCTGTGGAGGAACTTTGTATGTGACCAGCGGGGGGTGCAGATGGGGATGGAAGGGATCAGGAATCTGAGAGGTTTCCCTATCAGTCTGTGATATCACCTAGTACACAGATAGCTGTTTTCACTACACGAGTGTCAAACTGGTGGCCCTCCAGCTGTTGCCAAACTACAAGTCCCATGAGGCATTGCAAGTTTGACAGTTACAAGCATGACTCCCAAAGGCAGAAGCATGATGGGACTTGTAGTTTCACAACCGCTGGAGGGCTACCAGTTTGACACCCCTAATCTACACAATAGAATTCTGAGAAAACAGCTGCATACTTGCCCACACTGGGCTAGTGTCTGTCAGTGGGGGCAGTGCTTTGCATGGAAAGGCACTGGTTACCTTTTTTGTTTTCTCAGCTTTATTGAAATGTCACAGAGTGACACTTTTCTATTCACCACAGCATGGAAACACTGAGACAGAGAGCTGTGGAAATATACAGACATGCTGGTGAGTGCAACCCTCGCACCCTGTGATCCATCTTGGAGGTCTGATACATCCCAAACAGAGTCAGAGCTAGCGCTCTCCTATCAGCAAAGCTCATGCTCCCTGCTGATTGGAGAGTCCAGCTACCCAAGGATTAAAAAAAAAAAAAAAAAAATTTAAAAACTCAGTCCTCTGTGAATGAGAAACTACAAGTCCCGACAGCCTTAGCGGCTGTCGCCTTGTAGTTCTCAATGAACCACTAACACAGTGTAGAGCACCATGGTAGTTCATTGATTTTTTTCTGGCAGCGTATCTGCTTGCCCGTACATCCCAAACAGGCAAGCAGATATACTGATAGGTGTGCAGGAGACTTGCATGGCACCAGCGATCTGCTGATCAATGGTGCAATGGTTTACAGGCTCCTGCAACAAAAAATAATAAATGCACATTTTTTTCCCTGCAAAAAAAAAGTGCGTTT